>NW_027189530.1:0-155094 GCF_040958095.1 Procambarus clarkii | reverse complement strand
CTCTAATTTTCCACTATCTTAGCTAGTTAGCAAATTAGTGTACCATCAGTCAGAATGACTTCTGCACGGCAGTGCACATTAAATCAATTTCCTCATTGATTTTGGGGTGATCATGATGCTGCGTGATGTTATTGTCTAGTAACACAATAGTTACAAGTCACAGCGACCCTAGTCAGTGACCTTACTGTAGTGTCATAGTCTCCTTGATCTTAAATGACTAATAATACTTACTGTATAATTATACAATAGTGTTATCAGTTCTTAGGAGCTTATTCTGAGTTTGCCTACGATTCAGCAGCTACGTAATACACCATTACATGTCACTGCGACCCTAGTGTAGTTTATTGTGAGCTTTAGAGGGTTCTGATTACGATAACTTAATCATTTAATGTTTCAATATTAATACATGTTTCCACTAAGGGAAACTACAAGCCTATTATAGTTCTTAACTATGAGCAAATAACTTTACACCCAATTTAAGCAACCATGATGATACTGTGGTGTGGTGTCAAGTAACAAACCATTACAAGTCACTATGACCCAAGACATTCTCATCACAGTAGATTCTCAGTTATTTGAATTGTATGAATTAAAATCTTTAATTATTGTGTAGGCATAAATAACATTGTTTATCTAGAGTACTTGAGAGTTGCAGACTAAGAGATTTGTAACATACACATTACATGTCATAGCGACACCAATCTCAGAGTTATTGTAGGCTTCTTAATTATTAGCTTTAGGTAATTCATAATAACATGTTCCTTTTAACATGAAATTAGCAAGACTTAAGTTCTTGTATGTTCTTGATAAATACGGGACATTCGTTATGTGTGTACTAACATACTAACATACTAATATACTAATATTAATCTCAACTTCGGGATAGGTGTCAGTACTACACATTACACTACAACCCTAGAATCCTCCCCCGGAGTTATGTTGGAAATTTCCAACACTGAATACAACACTGTTGTATTCTCATTAATTATTACTAATTCTACTAATCATTGTAGTGAGTAAAATTAACACAACGTAGAGTTCACATGTACTAATAATTACACCTGTACAATAAGGCTAGAATTCTTACGTCACCCGACGCCAGTATTGCGTCAGATTCCATTGTAATAAACACATTTATATCCAATGTGTCTGAGAATTGAATTTGATTCTCTATAAACAATGGTGTTCTGTGTGATAATTAATTACAGATAAACTGATCTCCAACAAAAGCCAAATAGAGCGTTTATAGTTATAGCTGTTATCTAGTAATAAAATTAACGTCACGCGTGAATGCCCTGGAGAGATTATAATTCTTCTCCATTGTTCGTTTACTATAATAAACCGGACAAATAATAATATTTAACTCCTCCAAATAATAAACCCGTCCTAATCCGAGCATTTCAAGTACAACTGCAAGAAATGACAATATCCATAATAAATAATTTGTTTAACAAACGCGGGACGCGGAGCGGGGCGGAAGAGACGCCAGTCCACGTGTTGAAGCGCTCACGAGTAGACGTGTTCACGTGGTGCTCACGAGGAGACGCCATTACCCAGCCACCAGGGTAAATGCTATCAAATCTCCAGAAGAAAGTCGCCACTGTGAGGTGTGAAGAACCTTGCAGACAATACCTTCACCTGGTGTCAGTGTCATTTATGGAACCTGTTAAATTTGGTTCAATGTAACTCCACGTGACCAGCCAGTGAAGCGCGTCAGTATCTAGGATAGGCTAGACCAGAGCCTAGGACGCGAATTTCGGCAAGCCTTAATTTACACAGTGCCCATATTAGCTAAGTATCCTTATCCATATTTGATGGACCTAATGGGGGTTAGGTTTATAGCTGGGTAGCTTGTCGTGACGACGTATGACAACTAAAAACTACAGGTTATTATTTCCTGATGTTAATCTCGTTTTCTTGAATATAGATTCCTAGTAGTTTAATTTGTTACTACTGAAACTAATTTGATTTACAGCGTGGGTGAAGATTTCTTCGTGCTGTTGTAACACGGGGAGGGTTTTTCTCTTTATCTTCCTTCTTCTTTTCCCCCTCTACCCGTATTCTTACTTTTTATTCTCTACAAGGGACTCCAAAACTTTTACCAAAGCCAACTCCACGCCACGTGGTCCTAAGACGATTGACCGACTTAGGATTCTACAACCAGTATGACGTGACCTAGGCTTTGAGCAAAACCCTAGAGTCGCCTCCGCCGCCACCACCAGACCAGTAACACAGCAATGATCGAGGTCTGGATCGATCATGCAAATTAATCAACCTTGGGGCTTGATCCCCACTATAACCGATGACCTTGAGTGTGGATTACACGGTAATTCATCATTACCGTGTAAATTACACGGTAATGATGAATTCCGATTCGATGTTAGAATCGGCGCCCAATCCAACTCTGCCTCGTGTGGACCACGTGACCAGGACAAGTTCACATAACACATGGAAATAATAAAATGCAAATTATTAACTAATTAATTTATTAAAAGAAACTAAAACAAAATCTAAATATGTTCACTCCCTGTCACTTTAACACTCCCTACTTGACCTGAATGGCAATGAGACTATCCCTATACATAACCATAGCAACTATACCTCTGTGTTTTACCAGCTAAAGATGTTGGGCTGGTCTTGGGGAGAGGTACAATGGTTGACCTCTCCCAGTTGCTCTTGTGTCCACACTGATCTCTTCCTCGTCTGGTCTAGCCCAGACTAGAGCATTGTATTGTTCCGCATAGTCTACCCAGTTACTTAGCAAGGTTAAGTTATAACAATTAACCTCTGTTGTACTTAATTGATCCAGACTGGTTGAATTATTTTACTGAAATTAAATTACACAAGCATCTAACGGCAGAGCTGTTCCCGTTCCCCAAAATGGTTAATTGAACTTTGAGAAATAGTAGACATGTCAACCCTGATGACCTATGACCGCCGGTCACTCCGCCTTACAACTTAGATCTGATTCGTGACGTCACTGATGGTGACTTATACTCAATAATTAGAATACTCTTGATATTGTACCCAGTACTATTATACAATACAATTTTAATACAAAATGAATAAAGGCTAATTTCTCTAAATTACTGAATACTATAGGATGGTTCATTATACAAAACTATGAACAAAGATGCCCGCCATTTGTGACTCAGACCAGACTCAGACCAGAATTCCCAGAGGACTGGGCGTTGAGAGGTCAGGTCCTTTCACGACTTCTGGAACCTTCTAGATAATTCTTACAAAGCCTAGTTTGTTACACTGTCATTCTCATGTTAACCACCTCCCAGTGTTCCATGACGAGTCCAGGGGAATCAGAAGACGAGTCGTAACTAACTTCTAAGGAATCGTCATTAAGCTAAGATTTCTTTGTATTCCTTGAATTATTATCTGTACTCTTTTACATGCAGAACCCTGTTCATTGGATTAACATGTCTTTATTATAATTATTATTATACATATTCATAATCTATGTTCCCATTAGTGATAATGATGATGATTTCATAAATATTCATAGAATTAGATTATTATACATTGGACTGGTGAACGAACCACACTAGTTCCTGGACGTACTGAGTTCCAATAATACCCCCCCAATGTAGGTGTTTGAGGCTTTGATTCATTTAATTATACAGCCCAATAATTATTTCAATGATCATATTCTCTAGTATTTTATCCATAGTTACTGGTTCATCTAGAATTTTCTAATGATCATATTTTCTCAGTTTCCCTCTTTTACTATAAAAGTGGGTGGTCCTTCGTAATTAATTCTACTATATTAATATTTAAATAATTAGAGTCAAGCCCCAAATGTCCCACAGTGGTGACTGAGGCAGTAGTGGGTGGTGGAGTCTGAGGCAGTGTTGGGTGGTAGTGTCTGCGGCAGTGTTGGGTGGAAGTGCTTGAGGCAGTTGGTGTGGTGGTGTCTGAGGCAGTGTTGGGTGGTGGTGTCTGAGGTAGTTTTAGGTGGTGGTATCTGAATTAGTGTTGGGTGGTGGTGTCTGAGGCAGTGTTGGGTGGTAGTGTCTAAGGCAGTGTTGGTTGAGGTTGCGTCTGAGGCAGTGTTGGGTGGTGGTGTCTGAAGAAGTGTTAAGTGGTGGTGTCCAAGGCAGTGTTGGTTGGTGGTTGCATCTGAAGCAATGTTGGGTGGTGGTGTCTGAGGCATTAGTTGATTGGTGGTGTCTGAGGCAGTGGTTGGGTGGTGGTGTCTGAGGCAGTGTTGGGTGGTTGTGTCTTAGGCAGTGGTTGGGTGGTGGTGTCTGAGGCAATTTTGGGTGGTGTTGTCTGAGGCAGTGTTGGGTGGTGTTGCCTGAGGCAGTGTTGGGTGGTGGTGTCTGAGGCAATGTTGGGTGGTGTTGTCTGAGGCAGTGTTGGGTGGTGGTGTCTGAGGCAGTGATGGGTGGTGGTGTCTGAGGCAGTGATGGGTGGTGGTGTCTGAGGCAGTGATGGGTGGTGGTGTCTGAGGCAGTGTTGGGTGGTGGTGTCTGAGGCAGTGTTGGGTGGTGGTGTCTGAGGCAGTGTTGGTTGGTAGTGTCTGAGGCAGGGGATGGGTGGTGGTGTCTGAGGTAGTGTTGGGTCGTGGTGTCTGAGGCAGTGTTGGGTGGTAGGTGTCTGAGGCAGGGATGGGTGGTGGTGTCTGAGGTCAGTGTTGGGTCGTGGTGTCTGAGGCAGTGTTGGGTGGTGGTGTCTGAGGCAGGTTTCGGTGGTGGTGTCTGAGTCAGTGTTGAGTGGTGGTTTCTGAGGCAGTGGTTGGGTGGTGGTGTCTGAGGCAGTGGATGGGTGGTGGTGTCTGAGGCAGTGTTGGGTGGTGGTGTCTGAGGCAGTGTTGGGTGGTGGTGTCTGAGGCAGGTTTCGGTGGTGGTGTCTGAGGCAAAGCATGGGTGGTGGTGTCTGATGTAGTGTTGGGTGGTGGTGTCTGAGGCATTGTTGGGTGGTGGTGTCTGAGGCAATGTTGGGTGGTGTTGTCTGAGGCAGTGTTGGGTGGTGGTGTCTGAGGCAGTGTTGGGTGGTGGTGTCTGAGGCAGTGTTGGGTGGTGGAGTCTGAGGCAGTGATGGGTGGTGGTGTCTGAGGCAGTGTTTGGTGGTGGTGTCTGAAGCAGTGTTGGGTGGTAGTGTCTGAGGCAGTGTTGGGTGGTGATGTCTGAAATAGTGTTGGGTGGTGGTTTCTGAGGCAGTGTTGGGTGGTTGTGTCAGAGGCAGTGTTGGAGTGGTGGTGTCTGAGGCTTTAGTTGTGTTGTGGTGTCTGAGGCAGTGGTTGGCGGTGGTATCTGAGGCAGTGTTCGGGTAGTGGTTTATGAGAAAGTGTTGGGTGGTGGTGTCTAAGGCAGTGTTGGTTGGTGGTTGTGTCAGAGGCAGTGTTGGGTGGTTGTGTCAGAGGCATTGTTGGGTGGTGCTGTCTGAGGCTTTAGTTGTGTGGTGGTGTCTGAGGCAGTGGTTGGGCGGTGGTGTCTGAGGCAGTGTTGGGTAGTGGTTTATGAGAAAGTGTTGGGTGGTGGTGTCTAAGGCAGTGTTGGTTGGTGGTTGTGTCAGGGGCAGTGTTGGGTGGTGGTGTCTAAGGCAGTGTTGGTTGGTGGTTGTGTCAGGGGCAGTGTTGGGTGGTGGTGTCTGAGGCTTTAGTTGGGTGGTGGTGTCTGAGGCTTTAGTTGGGTGGTGGTGTCTGAGGCAGTGGTTGGGCGGTGGTGTCTGAGGCAGTGTTGGGTGGTGGTGTCTGAGGCAGTGGATGGGTGATAGTGTCTGAGGCAGTGTTGTGTGGTGGTGACTGTGGCAGTGTTGGGAGGTGATGTCTGAGGCAGTGTTGGGTGGTGGTGTCTGAGGCAATGTTGGGTGGTGGGGTCGGATGTAGTGTTGGGTTTTGGTGTCTGAGGCAGTGTTGGGTGGTGGTGTCTGAGGTAATGTTGGGTGGTGGTGTCTGAGGCAGTGTTGGGTGGTGGTGTCTGAGGCAGTGTTGGGTGGTGGTGTCTGAGGCAGTGTTGGGTGGTGGTGTCTGAGGCAGTGTTGGGTGGTGGTGTCTGAGGCAGTGTTGGGTGGTGGTGTCTGAGGCAGTGTTGGGTGGTGGTGTCTGAGGCATTGGATGATTGGTGGTGTCTGATGTAGTGTTGGGTGGTGGTGTCTGAGGCATTGTTGGGTGGAGGTGTCTAAGGCAGTGTTGGGTGGTGGTGTCTGATGTAGTGTTGTGTGGTGGTGTCTGAGGCAGTAGATGGGTGGTGGTGTCTGATGTAGTTTTGGGTGGTGTTGTCTGAGGCAGTGTTGGGTGGTTGTGTCTGAGGCAGTGTTGGGTAGTGGTATATGAGGAATTGTTGGGTGGTGGTGTCTGGGGAAGGGTTGGGTGGTGGTGTCTGAGGTAGTTTTAGGTGGTGGTATCTGAATTAGTGTTGGGTGGTGGTGTCTGAGGCAGTGTTGGGTGATAGTGTCTAAGGCAGTGTTGGTGGAGGTTGCGTCTGAGGCAGTGTTGGGTGGTGGTGTCTGAGGAAGTGTTAGGTGGTGGTGTCAAGGCAGTGTTGGTTGGTGGTTGCGTCTGAGGCAATGTTGGGTGGTGGTGTCTGAGGCATTAGTTGATTGGTGGTGTCTGAGGCAGTGGTTGGGTGGTGGTGTCTGAGGCAGTGTTGGGTGGTGGTGTCTGAGGCAGTGGTTGGGCGGTGGTGTCTGAGGCAGTGTTGGGTTGTAATGTCTGAGGCAGTATTCGGTGGTGGTGTCTGAGGCAGTGTTGGGAGGTGATGTCTGAGGCAGTGTTGGGTGGTGGTGTCTGAGGCAGTGTTGGGTGGTGGTGTCTGAGGCAGTGTTGGGTGGTTTAGTCTTAGGCAGTGTTGGGTGGTGGTATCTGAGGCAGTATTGGGTGGTGGTATCTGAGGCAGTGTTGGGTGGTGTTGTCTGAGGCAGTGTTGGGTGGTGGTATCTGAGGCAGTGTTGGGTGGTGGTGTCTGAGGCAATGTTGGGTGGTGGTGTCTGAGGCAATGTTGGGTGGTGGTGTCTGAGGCAGTGTTGGGTGGTGGTGTCTGATGTAGTGTTGGGTGGTAGGTGTCTGAGGCAGTGGTTGTGTGGTGGTGTCTGAGGCAATTTTGGGTGGTATTGTCTGAGGGCAGTGTTGGGTGCTGTTGTCTGAGGCAGTGTTGGGTGGTGGTGTCTGAGGCAATGTTGGGTGGTGTTGTCTGAGGCAGTGTTGGGTGGTGGTGTCTGAGGCAGTGTTGGGTGGTGGTGTCTGTGGCAGTGATGGGTGGTGGTGTCTGAGGCAGTGTTGGGTGGTGGTGTCTGAGGCAGTGTTGGGTGGTAGTGTCTGAGGCAGGGGATGGGTGGTGGTGTCTGAGGTAGTGTTGGGTCGTGGTGTCTGAGGCAGTGTTGGGTGGTGATGTCTGAGGCAGTGTTGGGTGGTGGTGTCTGAGGCAGTGTTGGGTGGTGGTGTCTGAGGCAGTGTTGGGTGGTGGTGTCTGAGGCAGTGTTGGGTGGTGGTGTCTGAGGCAGTGTTGGGTGGTGGTGTCTGAGGCATTGGATGATTGGTGGTGTCTGATGTCAGTGTTGGAGTGGTGGTGTCTGATGTAGTGTTGGGTGGTGGTGTCTGAGGCATTGTTGGGTGGAGGTGTCTAAGGCAGTGTTGGGTGGTGGTGTCTGAGGCAGTGTTGGGTGGTGGTGTCTGAGGCAGTGTTGGGTGGTTATGTCTTAGGCAGTGTTGTGTGGTGGTGTCTGAGGCAGTAGATGGGTGGTGGTGTCTGATGTAGTGTTGGGTGGTGGTGTCTGAGGCAGTGTTGGGTGGTTGTGTCTGAGGCAGTGTTGGGTAGTGGTATATGAGGAATTGTTGGGTGGTGGTGTCTGGGGAAGGGTTGGGTGGTGGTGTCTGAGGTAGTTTTAGGTGGTGGTATCTGAATTAGTGTTGGGTGGTGGTGTCTGAGGCAGTGTTGGGTGATAGTGTCTAAGGCAGTGTTGGTGGAGGTTGCGTCTGAGGCAGTGTTGGGTGGTGGTGTCTGAGGAAGTGTTAGGTGGTGGTGTCAAGGCAGTGTTGGTTGGTGGTTGCGTCTGAGGCAATGTTGGGTGGTGGTGTCTGAGGCATTAGTTGATTGGTGGTGTGTGAGGCAGTGGTTGGGTGGTGGTGTCTGAGGCAGTGTTGGGTGGTGGTGTCTGAGGCAGTGGTTGTGTGGTGGTGTCTGAGGCAATTTTGGGTGGTATTGTCTGAGGCAGTGTTGGGTGGTGTTGTCTGAGGCAGTGTTGGGTGGTGGTGTCTGAGGCAATGTTGGGTGGTGTTGTCTGAGGCAGTGTTGGGTGGTGGTGTCTGAGGCAGTGGTTGGGCGGTGGTGTCTGAGGCAGTGTTGGGTTGTAATGTCTGAGGCAGTATTCGGTGGTGGTGTCTGAGGCAGTGTTGGGAGGTGATGTCTGAGGCAGTGTTGGGTGGTGGTGTCTGAGGCAGTGTTGGGTGGTGGTGTCTGAGGCAGTGTTGGGTGGTTATGTCTTAGGCAGTGTTGGGTGGTGGTATCTGAGGCAGTATTGGGTGGTGGTATCTGAGGCAGTGTTGGGTGGTGGTGTCTGAGGCAGTGTTGGGTGGTGGTATCTGAGGCAGTGTTGGGTGGTGGTGTCTGAGGCAATGTTGGGTGGTGGTGTCTGAGGCAATGTTGGGTGGTGGTGTCTGAGGCAGTGTTGGGTGGTGGTGTCTGATGTAGTGTTGGGTGGTGGTGTCTGAGGCAGTGGTTGTGTGGTGGTGTCTGAGGCAATTTTGGGTGGTATTGTCTGAGGCAGTGTTGGGTGCTGTTGTCTGAGGCAGTGTTGGGTGGTGGTGTCTGAGGCAATGTTGGGTGGTGTTGTCTGAGGCAGTGTTGGGTGGTGGTGTCTGAGGCAGTGTTGGGTGGTGGTGTCTGTGGCAGTGATGGTGTGGTGGTGTCTGAGGCAGTGTTGGGTGGTGGTGTCTGAGGCAGTGTTGGGTGGTAGTGTCTGAGGCAGGGGATGGGTGGTGGTGTCTGAGGTAGTGTTGGGTCGTGGTGTCTGAGGCAGTGTTGGGTGGTGATGTCTGAGGCAGTGTTGGGTGGTGGTGTCTGAGGCAGTGGGTGGGCGGTGGTGTCTGAGGCAGTGTTGGGTTGTAATGTCTGAGGCAGTGTTCGGTGGTGGTGTCTGAGGCAGTGTTGGGAGGTGATGTCTGAGGCAGTGTTGGGTGGTGGTGTCTGAGGCAGTGTTGGGTGGTGGTGTCTGAGGCAGTGTTGGGTGGTGATGTCTTAGGCAGTGTTTGGTGGTGGTATCTGAGGCAGTATTGGGTGGTGGTATCTGAGGCAGTGTTGGGTGGTGGTGTCTGAGGCAGTGTTGGGTGGTGGTATCTGAGGCAGTGTTGGGTGGTGGTGTCTGAGGCAATGTTGGGTGGTGGTGTCTGAGGCAATGTTGGGTGGTGGTGTCTGAGGCAGTGTTGGGTGGTGGTGTCTGATGTAGTGTTGGGTGGTGGTGTCTAAGGCAGTGTTGGGTGGTGGTGTCTGAGGCAATGTTGGGTGGTGGTTTCTGAGGCAGTGTTGGGTGGTGGTGTCTGAGGCAGTGTTGGGTGGTGGAGTCCAAGGAAGTGTTGGCTGGTGGTTGCGTCTGAGGCAGAGTTGGGTGGTGGTGTCTGAGGCATTAGTTGATTGGTGGTGTCTGAGGCAGTGGTTGGGTGGTGATGTCTGAGGCAGTGTTGGGTTTTAGTGTCTGAGGCAGTGTTGGGTGGTGGTGTCTGAGGCAATGTTGGGTGGTAGAGTCTGCGGCATTGGATGATTGGTGATGTCTGATGTAGTGTTGGGTGGTGGTGTCTGAGGCATTGTTGGGTGGAGGTGTCTAAGGCAGTGTTGGGTAGTGGTGTCCGATGTAGTGTTGGGTAGCGGTGTCTGAGGCAGTGGATGGGTGGTGGTGTCTGATGTAGTGTTGGGTAGTGGTATATGAGGAATTGTTGGGTGGTGGTGTCTGGGGAAGTGTTGGGTGGTGGTGACTGAGGCAGTAGTGGGTGGTGGAGTCTGAGGCAATGATGGGTGGTGGTGCCTGAGGCAGTGTTGGGTGGTGGAGTCTGAGGCTGTGTTGGGTGGAAGTGCTTGAGGCAGTTGGTGTGGTGGTGTCTGAGGCAGTGTTGGGTGAGGGTGTCTAAGGCAGTGTTGGTTGAGGTTGCGTCTGAGGCAGTGTTGGGTGGTGGTGTCTGAGGAAGTGTTAGGTGGTGGTGTCAAGGCAGTGTTGGTTGGTGGTTGCGTCTGAGGCAATGTTGGGTGGTGGTGTCTGAGGCATTAGTTGATTGCTGGTGTCTGAGACAGTGGTTTTGTGGTGGTGTCTGAGGCAGTGTTGGGTGGTGGTGTCTGAGGCAGTGGTTGGGTGGTGGTGTCTGAGGCAATTTTGGGTGGTGTTGTCTGAGGCAGTGTTGGGTGGTGTTGTCTGAGGCAATGTTGGGTGGTGGTGTCTGAGGCAATGTTGGGTGGTGTTGTCTGAGGCAGTGTTGGGTGGTGGTGTCTGAGGCAGTGTTGGGTGGTGGTGTCTGTGGCAGTGTTGGGTGGTAGTGTCTGAGGCAGTGTTGGGTGGTGATGTCTTAGGCAGTGTTGGGTGGTGGTATCTGAGGCAGTATTGGGTGGTGGTGTCTGAGGCAGTGTTGGGTGGTGGTGTCTGAGGCAGTGCTGGGTGGTGGTATCTGAGGCAGTGTTGGGTGGTGGTGTCTGAGGCAATGTTGGGTGGTGGTGTCTGAGGCAATGTTGGGTGGTGGTGTCTGAGGCAGTGTTGGGTGGTGGTGTCTGATGTAGTGTTGGGTGGTGGTGTCTAAGGCAGTGTTGGGTGGTGGTGTCTGAGGCAATGTTGGGTGGTGGTTTCTGAGGCAGTGTTGGGTGGTGGTGTCTGAGGCAGTGTTGGGTGGTGGAGTCCAAGGCAGTGTTGGCTGGTGGTTGGCTCTGAGGCAGAGTTGGGTGGTGGTGTCTGAGGCATTAGTTGATTGGTGGTGTCTGAGGCAGTGGTTGGGTGGTGGTGTCTGAGGCAGTGTTGGGTTTTAGTGTCTGAGGCAGTGTTAGGTGGTGGTGTCTGAGGCAATGTTTGGTGGTAGAGTCTGCGGCATTGGATGATTGGTGATGTCTGATGTAGTGTTGGGTGGTGGTGTCTGAGGCATTGTTGGGTGGAGGTGTCTAAGGCAGTGTTGGGTGGTGGTGTCTGATGTAGTGTTGGGTAGTGGTGTCTGAGGCAGTGGATGGGTGGTGGTGTCTGATGTAGTGTTGGGTGGTGGTGTCTGAGGCAGTGTTGGGTGGTTGTGTCTGAGGCAGTGTTGGGTAGTGGTATATGAGGAATTGTTGGGTGGTGGTGTCTGGGGAAGTGTTGGGTGGTGGTGACTGAGGCAGTAGTGGGTGGTGGAGTCTGAGGCAATGATGGGTGGTGGTGCCTGAGGCAGTGTTGGGTGGTGGAGTCTGAGGCTGTGTTGGGTGGAAGTGCTTGAGGCAGTTGGTGTGGTGGTGTCTGAGGCAGTGTTGGGTGAGGGTGTCTGAGGTAGTTTTAGGTGGTGGTATCTGAATTAGTGTTGGGTGGTGGTGTCTGAGGCAGTGTTGGGTGATAGTGTCTAAGGCAGTGTTGGTTCAGGTTGCGTCTGAGGCAGTGTTGGGTGGTGGTGTCTGAGGAAGTGTTAGGTGGTGGTGTCAAGGCAGTGTTGGTTGGTGGTTGCGTCTGAGGCAATGTTGGGTGGTGGTGTCTGAGGCATTAGTTGATTGGTGGTGTCTGAGGCAGTGGTTGGGTGGTGGTGTCTGAGGCAGTGTTGGGTGGTGGTGTCTGAGGCAGTGGTTGGGTGGTGGTGTCTGAGGCAATTTTGGGTGGTGTTGTCTGAGGCAGTGTTGGGTGGTGTTGTCTGAGGCAATGTTGGGTGGTGGTGTCTGAGGCAATGTTGGGTGGTGTTGTCTGAGGCAGTGTTGGGTGGTGGTGTCTGAGGCAGTGTTGGGTGGTGGTGTCTGTGGCAGTGATGGGTGGTGGTGTCTGAGGCAGTGTTGGGTGGTGGTGTCTGAGGCAGTGTTGGGAGGTGATGTCTGAGGCAGTGTTGGGTGGTGGTGTCTGAGGCAGTGTTGGGTGGTGGTGTCTGAGGCAGTGTTGGGTGGTGATGTCTTAGGCAGTGTTGGGTGGTGGTATCTGAGGCAGTATTGGGTGGTGGTGTCTGAGGCAGTGTTGGGTGGTGGTGTCTGAGGAAGTGCTGGGTGGTGGTATCTGAGGCAGTGTTGGGTGGTGGTGTCTGAGGCAATGTTGGGTGGTGGTGTCTGAGGCAATGTTGGGTGGTGGTGTCTGAGGCAGTGTTGGGTGGTGGTGTCTGATATAGTGTTGGGTGGTGGTGTCTAAGGCAGTGTTGGGTGGTGGTGTCTGAGGCAATGTTGGGTGGTGGTTTCTGAGGCAGTGTTGGGTGGTGGTGTCTGAGGCAGTGTTGGGTGGTGGAGTCCAAGGCAGTGTTGGCTGGTGGTTGGGTCAGAGGCAGAGTTGGGTGGTGGTGTCTGAGGCATTAGTTGATTGGTGGTGTCTGAGGCAGTGGTTGGGTGGTGGTGTCTGAGGCAGTGTTGGGTTTTAGTGTCTGAGGCAGTGTTAGGTGGTGGTGTCTGAGGCAATGTTTGGTGGTAGAGTCTGCGGCATTGGATGATTGGTGATGTCTGATGTAGTGTTGGGTGGTGGTGTCTGAGGCATTGTTGGGTGGAGGTGTCTAAGGCAGTGTTGGGTGGTGGTGTCTGATGTAGTGTTGGGTAGTGGTGTCTGAGGCAGTGGATGGGTGGTGGTGTCTGATGTAGTGTTGGGTGGTGGTGTCTGAGGCAGTGTTGGGTGGTTGTGTCTGAGGCAGTGTTGGGTAGTGGTATATGAGGAATTGTTGGGTGGTGGTGTCTGGGGAAGTGTTGGGTGGTGGTGGTGACTGAGGCAGTAGTGGGTGGTGGAGTCTGAGGCAATGATGGGTGGTGGTGCCTGAGGCAGTGTTGGGTGGTGGAGTCTGAGGCAGTGTTGGGTGGAAGTGCTTGAGGCAGTTGGTGTGGTGGTGTCTGAGGCAGTGTTGGGTGAGGGTGTCTGAGGTAGTTTTAGGTGGTGGTATCTGAATTAGTGTTGGGTGGTGGTGTCTGAGGCAGTGTTGGGTGATAGTGTCTGAGGCAGTGTTGGTTGAGGTTGCGTCTGAGGCAGTGTTGGGTGGTGGTGTCTGAAGAAGTGTTAGGTGGTGGTGTCAAGGCAGTGTTGGTTGGTGGTTGCGTCTGAGGCAATGTTGGGTGGTGGTGTCTGAGGCAGTGTTGGGTGGTGGTGTCTGAGGCAGTGGTTGGGTGGTGGTGTCTGAGGCAATTTTGGGTGGTGTTGTCTGAGGCAGTGTTGGGTGGTGTTGTCTGAGGCAATGTTGGGTGGTGGTGTCTGAGGCAATGTTGGGTGGTGTTGTCTGAGGCAGTGTTGGGTGGTGGTGTCTGAGGCAGTGTTGGGTGGTGGTGTCTGTGGCAGTGATGGGTGGTGGTGTCTGAGGCAGTGTTGGGTGGTGGTGTCTGAGGCAGTGTTGGGAGGTGATGTCTGAGGCAGTGTTGGGTGGTGGTGTCTGAGGCAGTGTTGGGTGGTGGTGTCTGAGGCAGTGTTGGGTGGTGATGTCTTAGGCAGTGTTGGGTGGTGGTATCTGAGGCAGTATTGGGTGGTGGTGTCTGAGGCAGTGTTGGGTGGTGGTGTCTGAGGCAGTGCTGGGTGGTGGTATCTGAGGCAGTGTTGGGTGGTGGTGTCTGAGGCAATGTTGGGTGGTGGTGTCTGAGGCAATGTTGGGTGGTGGTGTCTGAGGCAGTGTTGGGTGGTGGTGTCTGATGTAGTGTTGGGTGGTGGTGTCTAAGGCAGTGTTGGGTGGTGGTGTCTGAGGCAATGTTGGGTGGTGGTGTCTGAGGCAGTGTTGAGTGGTGGTGTCTGAGGCAGTGGTTGGGTGGTGGTGTCTGAGGCAATTTTGGGTGGTGTTGTCTGAGGCAGTGTTGGGTGGTGTTGTCTGAGGCAGTGGATGGGTGGTGGTGTCTGATGTAGTGTTGGGTGGTGGTGTCTGAGGCATTGTTGGGTGGAGGTGTCTAAGGCAGTGTTGGGTGGTGGTGTCTGATGTAGTGTTGGGTAGTGGTGTCTGAGGCAGTGGATGGGTGGTGGTGTCTGATGTAGTGTTGGGTGGTGGTGTCTGAGGCAGTGTTGGGTGGTTGTGTCTGAGGCAGTGTTGGGTAGTGGTATATGAGGAATTGTTGGGTGGTGGTGTCTGGGGAAGTGTTGGGTGGTGGTGACTGAGGCAGTAGTGGGTGGTGGAGTCCGAGGCAATGATGGGTGGTGGTGCCTGAGGCAGTGTTGGGTGGTGGAGTCTGAGGCAGTGTTGGGTGGAAGTGCTTGAGGCAGTTGGTGTGGTGGTGTCTGAGGCAGTGTTGGGTGAGGGTGTCTGAGGTAGTTTTAGGTGGTGGTATCTGAATTAGTGTTGGGTGGTGGTGTCTGAGGCAGTGTTGGGTGATAGTGTCTAAGGCAGTGTTGGTTGAGGTTGCCTCTGAGGCAGTGTTGGGTGGTGGTGTCTGAGGAAGTGTTAGGTGGTGGTGTCAAGGCAGTGTTGGTTGGTGGTTGCGTCTGAGGCAATGTTGGGTGGTGGTGTCTGAGGCATTAGTTGATTGGTGGTGTCTGAGGCAGTGGTTGGGTGGTGGTGTCTGAGGCAGTGTTGGGTGGTGGTGTCTGAGGCAGTGGTTGGGTGGTGGTGTCTGAGGCAATTTTGGGTGGTGTTGTCTGAGGCAGTGTTGGGTGGTGTTGTCTGAGGCAATGTTGGGTGGTGGTGTCTGAGGCAATGTTGGGTGGTGTTGTCTGAGGCAGTGTTGGGTGGTGGTGTCTGAGGCAGTGTTGGGTGGTGGTGTCTGAGGCAGTGTTGGGTGGTGGTTTCTGAGGCAGTGGTTGGGTGGTGGTGTCTGAGGCAGTGGATGGGTGGTGGTGTCTGAGGCAAAGGATGGGTGGTGGTGTCTGAGGTAGTGTTGGGTGGTGGTATCTGAGGCATTGTTGGGTGGTGGTGTCTGAGGCAATGTTTGGTGGTGGTGTCTGAAGCAGTGTTGGGTGGTAGTGTCTGAGGCAGGGGATGGGTGGTGGTGTCTGAGGCAGTGTTGGGTGGTTGTGTCTGAGATAGTCATGGGTGGTGGATTCTGAGGCAGTGTTGGGTGGTTGTGTCAGAGGCAGTGTTGGTTGGTGGTGTCTGAGGCAGTGGTTGGGCGGTGGTGTCTGAGGCAGTGTTGGGTAGTGGTTTATGAGAAAGTGTTGGGTGGTGGATTCTGAGGCAGTGTTGGGTGGTTGTGTCAGAGGCACTGTTGGGTGGTGGTGTCTGAGGCTTTAGTTGGGTGGTGGTGTCTGAGGCAGTGGTTGGGCGGTGGTGTCTGAGGCAGTGTTGGGTAGTGGTTGTGTCAGGGGCAGTGTTGGGTGGTGGTGTCTGAGGCTTTAGTTGGGTGGTGGTGTCTAAGGCTTTAGTTGGGTGGTGGTGTCTGAGGCAGTGGTTGGGCGGTGGTGTCTGAGGCAGTGGATGGGTGGTAATGTCTGAGGCAGTGTTGTGTGGTGGTGACTGTGGCAGTGTTGGGAGGTGATGTCTGAGGCAGTGTTATGTGGTGGTGTCTGAGGCAGTGTTGGGTGGTGGGGTCTGATGTAGTGTTGGGTTTTGGTGTCTGAGGCAGTGTTGGGTGGTGGTGTCTGAGGTAATGTTGGGTGGTGGTGTCTGAGGCAATGTTGGGTGGTAGTGTCTGAGGCAGTGTTGGGTGGTGGTGTCTGAGGCAGGCTTGGCTGGTGGTGTTTATGTCAGTGTTGGGTGGTGGTGTCTGAGGCAGTGGTTGGGTGGTGGTGTTTGAGATAGTTTTGTGTGGTGGTGTCTGAGGCAGTGTTGGGTGGTGGTGTCTGAGGCATTGGATGATTGGTGGTGTCTGATGTAGTGTTGGGTGGTGATGTCTGAGGCATTGTTGGGTGGTGGTGTCTAAGGCAGTGTTGGGTGGTGGTGTCTGATGTAGTGTTGGGTGGTGGTGTCTGAGGCAGTGGATGGGTGGTGGTGTCTGATGTAGTGTTGGGTGGTGGTGTCTGAGGCAGTGTTGGGTGATAGTGTCTGAGGCAGTGTTGGTTGAGGTTGCGTCTGAGGCAGTGTTGGGTGGTGGTGTCTGAAGAAGTGTTAGGTGGTGGTGTCAAGGCAGTGTTGGTTGGTGGTTGCGTCTGAGGCAATGTTGGGTGGTGGTGTCTGAGGCAGTGTTGGGTGGTGGTGTCTGAGGCAGTGGTTGGGTGGTGGTGTCTGAGGCAATTTTGGGTGGTGTTGTCTGAGGCAGTGTTGGGTGGTGTTGTCTGAGGCAATGTTGGGTGGTGGTGTCTGAGGCAATGTTGGGTGGTGTTGTCTGAGGCAGTGTTGGGTGGTGGTGTCTGAGGCAGTGTTGGGTGGTGGTGTCTGTGGCAGTGATGGGTGGTGGTGTCTGAGGCAGTGTTGGGTGGTGGTGTCTGAGGCAGTGTTGGGAGGTGATGTCTGAGGCAGTGTTGGGTGGTGGTGTCTGAGGCAGTGTTGGGTGGTGGTGTCTGAGGCAGTGTTGGGTGGTGATGTCTTAGGCAGTGTTGGGTGGTGGTATCTGAGGCAGTATTGGGTGGTGGTGTCTGAGGCAGTGTTGGGTGGTGGTGTCTGAGGCAGTGCTGGGTGGTGGTATCTGAGGCAGTGTTGGGTGGTGGTGTCTGAGGCAATGTTGGGTGGTGGTGTCTGAGGCAATGTTGGGTGGTGGTGTCTGAGGCAGTGTTGGGTGGTGGTGTCTGATGTAGTGTTGGGTGGTGGTGTCTAAGGCAGTGTTGGGTGGTGGTGTCTGAGGCAATGTTGGGTGGTGGTGTCTGAGGCAGTGTTGGGTGGTGGTGTCTGAGGCAGTGGTTGGGTGGTGGTGTCTGAGGCAATTTTGGGTGGTGTTGTCTGAGGCAGTGTTGGGTGGTGTTGTCTGAGGCAGTGGATGGGTGGTGGTGTCTGATGTAGTGTTGGGTGGTGGTGTCTGAGGCATTGTTGGGTGGAGGTGTCTAAGGCAGTGTTGGGTGGTGGTGTCTGATGTAGTGTTGGGTAGTGGTGTCTGAGGCAGTGGATGGGTGGTGGTGTCTGATGTAGTGTTGGGTGGTGGTGTCTGAGGCAGTGTTGGGTGGTTGTGTCTGAGGCAGTGTTGGGTAGTGGTATATAAGGAATTGTTGGGTGGTGGTGTCTGGGGAAGTGTTGGGTGGTGGTGACTGAGGCAGTAGTGGGTGGTGGAGTCCGAGGCAATGATGGGTGGTGGTGCCTGAGGCAGTGTTGGGTGGTGGAGTCTGAGGCAGTGTTGGGTGGAAGTGCTTGAGGCAGTTGGTGTGGTGGTGTCTGAGGCAGTGTTGGGTGAGGGTGTCTGAGGTAGTTTTAGGTGGTGGTATCTGAATTAGTGTTGGGTGGTGGTGTCTGAGGCAGTGTTGGGTGATAGTGTCTAAGGCAGTGTTGGTTGAGGTTGCCTCTGAGGCAGTGTTGGGTGGTGGTGTCTGAGGAAGTGTTAGGTGGTGGTGTCAAGGCAGTGTTGGTTGGTGGTTGCGTCTGAGGCAATGTTGGGTGGTGGTGTCTGAGGCATTAGTTGATTGGTGGTGTCTGAGGCAGTGGTTGGGTGGTGGTGTCTGAGGCAGTGTTGGGTGGTGGTGTCTGAGGCAGTGGTTGGGTGGTGGTGTCTGAGGCAATTTTGGGTGGTGTTGTCTGAGGCAGTGTTGGGTGGTGTTGTCTGAGGCAATGTTGGGTGGTGGTGTCTGAGGCAATGTTGGGTGGTGTTGTCTGAGGCAGTGTTGGGTGGTGGTGTCTGAGGCAGTGTTGGGTGGTGGTGTCTGAGGCAGTGTTGGGTGGTGGTTTCTGAGGCAGTGGTTGGGTGGTGGTGTCTGAGGCAGTGGATGGGTGGTGGTGTCTGAGGCAAAGGATGGGTGGTGGTGTCTGAGGTAGTGTTGGGTGGTGGTATCTGAGGCATTGTTGGGTGGTGGTGTCTGAGGCAATGTTTGGTGGTGGTGTCTGAAGCAGTGTTGGGTGGTAGTGTCTGAGGCAGGGGATGGGTGGTGGTGTCTGAGGCAGTGTTGGGTGGTTGTGTCTGAGATAGTCATGGGTGGTGGATTCTGAGGCAGTGTTGGGTGGTTGTGTCAGAGGCAGTGTTGGTTGGTGGTGTCTGAGGCAGTGGTTGGGCGGTGGTGTCTGAGGCAGTGTTGGGTAGTGGTTTATGAGAAAGTGTTGGGTGGTGGATTCTGAGGCAGTGTTGGGTGGTTGTGTCAGAGGCACTGTTGGGTGGTGGTGTCTGAGGCTTTAGTTGGGTGGTGGTGTCTGAGGCAGTGGTTGGGCGGTGGTGTCTGAGGCAGTGTTGGGTAGTGGTTGTGTCAGGGGCAGTGTTGGGTGGTGGTGTCTGAGGCTTTAGTTGGGTGGTGGTGTCTAAGGCTTTAGTTGGGTGGTGGTGTCTGAGGCAGTGGTTGGGCGGTGGTGTCTGAGGCAGTGGATGGGTGGTAATGTCTGAGGCAGTGTTGTGTGGTGGTGACTGTGGCAGTGTTGGGAGGTGATGTCTGAGGCAGTGTTATGTGGTGGTGTCTGAGGCAGTGTTGGGTGGTGGGGTCTGATGTAGTGTTGGGTTTTGGTGTCTGAGGCAGTGTTGGGTGGTGGTGTCTGAGGTAATGTTGGGTGGTGGTGTCTGAGGCAATGTTGGGTGGTAGTGTCTGAGGCAGTGTTGGGTGGTGGTGTCTGAGGCAGGCTTGGCTGGTGGTGTTTGAGTCAGTGTTGGGTGGTGGTGTCTGAGGCAGTGGTTGGGTGGTGGTGTTTGAGATAGTTTTGTGTGGTGGTGTCTGAGGCAGTGTTGGGTGGTGGTGTCTGAGGCATTGGATGATTGGTGGTGTCTGATGTAGTGTTGGGTGGTGATGTCTGAGGCATTGTTGGGTGGTGGTGTCTAAGGCAGTGTTGGGTGGTGGTGTCTGATGTAGTGTTGGGTGGTGGTGTCTGAGGCAGTGGATGGGTGGTGGTGTCTGATGTAGTGTTGGGTGGTGGTGTCTGAGGCAGTGTTGGGTGGTTGTGTCTGAGGCAGTGTTGGGTAGTGGTATATGAGGAATTGTTGGGTGGTGGTGTCTGGGGAAGTGTTGGGTGGTGGTTGTTGGAAATTTCCATCACTGTTGTATTCTAATTAATTATTACTAATTCTACTAATCATTGTAGTGAGTAAAATTAACACAACGTAGAGTTCACATGTACTAATAATTACATCTGTACAATAAGGCTAGAATTCTTACGTCACCCGACGCCAGTATTGCGTCAGATTTCATTGTAATAAACACATTTATATCCAATGTGTCTGAGAATTGAATTTGATTCTCTATAAACAACGGTGTTCTGTGTGATAATTAATTACAGATAAACTGATCTCCAACTAAAGCCAAATAGAGCGTTTATAGTTATAGCTGTTATCTAGTAATAATATTAACGTCACGCGTGAATGCCCTGGAGAGATTATAATTCTTCTCCATTGTTCGTTTACTATCATAAAACGGACAAATAATAATATTTATCTCCTCCAAATAATAAACCCATCCTAATCCGAGCATTTCAAGCACAACTGCAAGAAATGACAATATCCATTATAAATAATTTGTTTAACAAACGCGGGACGCGGAGCGGGGCGGAAGAGACGCCAGTCCACGTGTTGAAGCACTCACGAGTAGACGTGTTCACGTGGTGCTCACGAGGAGACGCCATTACCCAGCCACCAGGGTAAACGCTATCAAAACTCCAGAAGAAAGTCGCCACTGTGAGGTGTGAAGAACCTTGCAGACAATACCTTCACCTGGTGTCAGTGTCATTTACGGAACCTGTTAAATTTGGTTCTATGTAACTCCACGTGACCAGCCAGTGAAGCGCGTCAGTATCTAGGATAGGCTAGACCAGAGCCTAGGACGCGAATTTCGGCAAGCCTTAACTTACACAGTGCCCATATTAGCTAAGTATCCTTATCCTTATTTGATGCATCTAATGGGGGTTAGGTTTATAGCTGGGTAGCTTGTCGTGACGACGTATGACAACTAAAAACTACAGGTTATTATTTCCTGATGTTAATCTCGTTTTCTTGAATATAGATTCCTAGTAGTTTAATTTGTTACTACTGAAACTAATTTGATTTACAGCGTGGGTGAAGATTTCTTCGTGCTGTCATTCTCATGTTAACCACCTCCCAGTGTTCCATGACGAGTCCAGGGGAATCAGAAGACGAGTCGTAACTAACTTCTAAGGAATCGTCATTAAGCTAAGATTTCTTTGTATTCCTTGAATTATTATCTGTACTCTTTTACATGCAGAACCCTGTTCATTGGATTAACATGTCTTTATTATAATTATTATTATACATATTTATAATCTATGTTCCCATTAGTGATAATGATGATGATTTCATAAATATTCATAGGATTACATTATTATACATTGGACTGGTGAACGAACCACACTAGTTCCTGGAGGTACTGAGTTCCAATAATACCCCCCCAATGTAGGTGTTTGAGGCTTTGATTCATTTAATTATACAGCCCATTAATTATTTCAATGATCATATTCTCTAGTATTTTATCCATAGTTACTGGTTCATCTAGAATTTTCTAATGATCATATTTTCTCAGTTTCCCTCTTTTACTATAAAAGTGGGTGGTCCTTCGTAATTAATTCTACTATATTAATATTTAAATAATTAGAGTCAAGCCCCAAATGTCCCACAGTGGTGACTGAGGCAGTAGTGGGTGGTGGAGTCTGAGGCAGTGTTGGGTGGTAGTGTCTGCGGCAGTGTTGGGTGGAAGTGCTTGAGGCAGTTGGTGTGGTGGTGTCTGAGGCAGTGTTGGGTGGTGGTGTCTGAGGTAGTTTTAGGTGGTGGTATCTGAATTAGTGTTGGGTGGTGGTGTCTGAGGCAGTGTTGGGTGCTAGTGTCTAAGGCAGTGTTGGTTGAGGTTGCGTCTAAGGCAGTGTTGGGTGGTGGTGTCTGAGGAAGTGTTAGGTGGTGGTGTCCAAGGCAGTGTTGGTTGGTGGTTGCGTCTGAAGCAATGTTGGGTGGTGGTGTCTGAGGCATTAGTTGATTGGTGGTGTCTGAGGCAGTGGTTGGGTGGTGGTGTCTGAGGCAGTGTTGGGTGGTGGTGTCTGAGGCAGTGGTTGGGTGGTGGTGTCTGAGGCAATTTTGGGTGGTGTTGTCTGAGGCAGTGTTGGGTGGTGTTGTCTGAGGCAGTGTTGGGTGGTGGTGTCTGAGGCAGTGTTGGGTGGTGGTGTCTGAGGCAGTGTTGGGTGGTGGTGTCTGAGGCAGTGTTGGGTGGTGGTGTCTGAGGCAGTGTTGGGTGGTGTTGTCTGAGGCAATGCTGGGTGGTGGTGTCTGAGGCAGTGTTGGGTGTTAGTGTCTGAGGCAGGGGATGGGTGGTGGTGTCTGAGGTAGTGTTGGGTCGTTGGGTCTGAGGCAGTGTTGGGTGGTGGTGACCTGAGGCAGGTTTCGGTGGTGGTGTTTGAGTCAGTGTTGGGTGGTGGTGTCTGAGGCAGTGGTTGGGTGGTGGTGTCTGAGGCAGTGGATGGGTGGTGGTGTCTGAGGCAAAGGATAGGTGGTGGTGTCTGATGTAGTGTTGGGTGGTGGTGTCTGAGGCAGTGTTGGGTGGTGGTGTCTGAGGCAGTGTTGGGTGGTGGTGTCTGAGGCAGTGTTGGGTGGTGGTGTCTGAGGCAGTGTTGGGTGGTAGTGTCTGAGGCAGGGGATGGGTGGTGGTGTCTGAGGCAGTGTTGGGTCGTGGTGTCTGAGGCAGTGTTGGGTGGTGGTGTCTGAGGCAGGTTTCGGTGGTGGTGTCTGAGTCAGTGTTGGGTGGTGGTTTCTGAGGCAGTGGTTGGGTGGTGGTGTCTGAGGCAAAGGATAGGTGGTGGTGTCTGATGTAGTGTTGGGTGGTGGTGTTTGAGGCATTGTTGGGTGGTGGTGTCTGAGGCAATGTTGGGTGGTGTTGTCTGAGGCAGTGTTGGGTGGTGGTGTCTGAGGCAGTGTTGGGTGGTGGTGTCTGAGGCAGTGTTGGGTGGTGGTGTCTGAGGCAGTGATGGGTGGTGGTGTCTGAGGCAGTGTTTGGTGGTGGTGTCTGAAGCAGTGTTGGGTGGTAGTGTTTGAGGCAGTGTTGGGTGGTGATGTCTGAGATAGTGTTGGGTGGTGGTTTCTGAGGCAGTGTTGGGTGGTGGTGTCTGAGGCTTTAGTTGTGTGGTGGTGTCTGAGGCAGTGGTTGGGCGGTGGTATCTGAGGCAGTGTTGGGTAGTGGTTTATGAGAAAGTGTTGGGTGGTGGTGTCTAAGGCAGTGATGGTTGGTGGTTGTGTCAGAGGCAGTGTTGGGTGGTTGTGTCAGGGGCAGTGTTGGGTGGTGGTGTCTGAGGCTTTAGTTGTGTGGTGGTGTCTGAGGCAGTGGTTGGGCGGTGGTGTCTGAGGCAGTGTTGGGTAGTGGTTTATGAGAAAGTGTTGGGTGGTGGTGTCTAAGGCAGTGTTGGTTGGTGGTTGTGTCAGGGGCAGTGTTGGGTCGTGGTGTCTAAGGCAGTGTTGGTTGGTGGTTGTGTCAGGGGCAGTGTTGGGTGGTGGTGTCTGAGGCTTTAGTTGGGTGGTGGTGTCTGAGGCTTTAGTTGGGTGGTGGTGTCTGAGGCAGTGGTTGGGCGGTGGTGTCTGAGGCAGTGTTGGGTGGTGGTGTCTGAGGCAGTGGATGGGTGGTAGTGTCTGAGGCAGTGTTGTGTGGTGGTGACTGTGGCAGTGTTGGGAGGTGATGTCTGAGGCAGTGTTGGGTGGTGGTGTCTGAGGTAATGTTGGGTGGTGGTGTCTGAGGCAATGTTGGGTGGTGGTGTCTGAAGCAGTGTTGGGTGGTGGTGTCTGAGGCAGTGTTGGGTGGTGGTGTCTGAGGCAGTGTTGGGTGGTGGTGTCTGAGGCAGTGTTGGGTGGTGGTGTCTGAGGCAGTGTTGGGTGGTGGTGTCTGAGGCAGTGTTGGGTGGTGGTGTCTGAGGCAGTGTTGGGTGGTGGTGTCTGATGCAGTGTTGGGTGGTGGTGTCTGAGGCATTGGATGATTGGTGGTGTCTGATGTAGTGTTGGGTGGTGGTGTCTGAGGCATTGTTGGGTGGAGGTGTCTAAGGCAGTGTTGGGTGGTGGTGTCTGATGTAGTGTTGGGTGGTGGTGTCTGAGGCAGTAGATAGGTGGTGGTGTCTGATGTAGTGTTGGGTGGTGGTGTCTGAGGCAGTGTTGGGTGGTTGTGTCTGAGGCAGTGTTGGGTAGTGGTATATGAGGAATTGTTGGGTGGTGGTGTCTGGGGAAGGGTTGGGTGGTGGTGTCTGAGGTAGTTTTAGGTGGTGGTATCTGAATTAGTGTTGGGTGGTGGGGTCTGAGGCAGTGTTGGGTGATAGTGTCTAAGGCAGTGTTGGTGGAGGTTGCGTCTGAGGCAGTGTTGGGTGGTGGTGTCAAGGCAGTGTTGGTTGGTGGTTGCGTCTGAGGCAATGTTGGGTGGTGGTGTCTGAGGCATTAGTTGATTGGTGGTGTCTGAGGCAGTGGTTGGGTGGTGGTGTCTGAGGCAGTGTTGGGTGGTGGTGTCTGAGGCAGTGGTTGTGTGGTGGTGTGTGAGGCAATTTTGGGTGGTATTGTCTGAGGCAGTGTTGGGTGGTGTTGTCTGAGGCAGTGTTAGGTGGTGGTGTCAGAGGCAATGTTGGGTGGTGTTGTCTGAGGCAGTGTTGGGTGGTGGTGTCTGAGGCAGTGTTGGGTGGTGGTGTCTGTGGCAGTGATGGGTGGTGGTGTCTGAGGCAGTGTTGGGTGGTGGTGTCTGAGGCAGTGTTGGGTGGTAGTGTCTGAGGCAGGGGATGGGTGGTGGTGTCTGAGGTAGTGTTGGGTCGTGGTGTCTGAGGCAGTGTTGGGTGGTGATGTCTGAGGCAGTGTTGGGTGGTGGTGTCTGAGGCAGTGGGTGGGCGGTGGTGTCTGAGGCAGTGTTGGGTTGTAATGTCTGAGGCAGTGTTCGGTGGTGGTGTCTGAGGCAGTGTTGGGAGGTGATGTCTGAGGCAGTGTTGGGTGGTGGTGTCTGAGGCAGTGTTGGGTGGTGGTGTCTGAGAAAGTGTTGGGTGGTGATGTCTTAGGCAGTGTTGGGTGGTGGTATCTGAGGCAGTATTGGGTGGTGGTATCTGAGGCAGTGTTGGGTGGTGGTGTCTGAGGCAGTGTTGGGTGGTGGTATCTGAGGCAGTGTTGGGTGGTGGTGTCTGAGGCAATGTTGGGTGGTGGTGTCTGAGGCAATGTTGGGTGGTGGTGTCTGAGGCAGTGTTGGGTGGTGGTGTCTGATGTAGTGTTGGGTGGTGGTGTCTGAGGCAGTGGTTGTGTGGTGGTGTCTGAGGCAATTTTGGGTGGTATTGTCTGAGGCAGTGTTGGGTGCTGTTGTCTGAGGCAGTGTTGGGTGGTGGTGTCTGAGGCAATGTTGGGTGGTGTTGTCTGAGGCAGTGTTGGGTGGTGGTGTCTGAGGCAGTGTTGGGTGGTGGTGTCTGTGGCAGTGATGGGTGGTGGTGTCTGAGGCAGTGTTGGGTGGTGGTGTCTGAGGCAGTGTTGGGTGGTAGTGTCTGAGGCAGGGGATGGGTGGTGGTGTCTGAGGTAGTGTTGGGTCGTGGTGTCTGAGGCAGTGTTGGGTGGTGATGTCTGAGGCAGTGTTGGGTGGTGGTGTCTGAGGCAGTGTTCGGTGGTGGTGTCTGAGGCAGTGTTGGGAGGTGATGTCTGAGGAAGTGTTGGGTGGTGGTGTCTGAGGCAGTGTTGGGTGGTGGTGTCTGAGGCAGTGTTGGGTGGTGATGTCTTAGGCAGTGTTGGGTGGTGGTATCTGAGGCAGTATTGGGTGGTGGTATCTGAGGCAGTGTTGGGTGGTGGTGTCTGAGGCAGTGTTGGGTGGTGGTATCTGAGGCAGTGTTGGGTGGTGGTGTCTGAGGCAATGTTGGGTGGTGGTTTCTGAGGCAATGTTGGGTGGTGGTGTCTGAGGCAGTGTTGGGTGGTGGTGTCTGATGTAGTGTTGGGTGGTGGTGTCTAAGGCAGTGTTGGGTGGTGGTGTCTGAGGCAATGTTGGGTGGTGGTTTCTGAGGCAGTGTTGGGTGGTGGTGTCTGAGGCAGTGTTGGGTGGTGGAGTCCAAGGCAGTGTTGGCTGGTGGTTGCGTCTGAGGCAGAGTTGGGTGGTGGTGTCTGAGGCATTAGTTGATTGGTGGTGTCTGAGGCAGTGGATGGGTGGTGGTGTCTGAGGCAGTGTTGGGTTTTAGTGTCTGAGGCAGTGTTGGGTGGTGGTGTCTGAGGCAATGTTGGGTGGTAGAGTCTGCGGCATTGGATGATTGGTGATGTCTGATGTAGTGTTGGGTGGTGGTGTCTGAGGCATTGTTGGGTGGAGGTGTCTAAGGCAGTGTTGGGTGGTGGTGTCTGATGTGGTGTTGGGTAGTGGTGTCTGAGGCAGTGGATGGGTGGTGGTGTCTGATGTAGTGTTGGGTGGTGGTGTCTGAGGCAGTGTTGGGTGGTTGTGTCTGAGGCAGTGTTGGGTAGTGGTATATGAGGAATTGTTGGGTGGTGGTGTCTGGGGAAGTGTTGGGTGGTGGTGACTGAGGCAGTAGTGGGTGGTGGAGTCTGAGGCAATGATGGGTGGTGGTGCCTGAGGCAGTGTTGGGTGGTGGAGTCTGAGGCAGTGTTGGGTGGAAGTGCTTGAGGCAGTTGGTGTGGTGGTGTCTGAGGCAGTGTTGGGTGAGGGTGTCTGAGGTAGTTTTAGGTGGTGGTGTCTGAGGCAGTGTTGGGTGGTGGTGTCTGAGGCAGTGTTGGGTGATAGTGTCTAAGGCAGTGTTGGTTGAGGTTGCGTCTGAGGTAGTGTTGGGTGGTCGTGTCTGAGGAAGTGTTAGGTGGTGGTGTCAAGGCAGTGTTGGTTGGTGGTTGCGTCTGAGGCAATGTTGGGTGCTGGTGTCTGAGGCATTAGTTGATTGGTGGTGTCTGAGGCAGTGGTTGGGTGGTGGTGTCTGAGGCAGTGTTGGGTGGTGGTGTCTGAGGCAGTGGTTGGGTGGTGGTGTCTGAGGCAATTTTGGGTGGTGTTGTCTGAGGCAGTGTTGGGTGGTGTTGTCTGAGGCAGTGTTGGGTGGTGGTGTCTGAGGCAGTGTTGGGTGGTGGTGTCTGTGGCAGTGATGGGTGGTGGTGTCTGAGGCAGTGTTGGGTGGTGGTGTCTGAGGCAGTGTTGGGAGGTGATGTCTGAGGCAGTGTTGGGTGGTGGTGTCTGAGGCAGTGTTGGGTGTTGGTGTCTGAGGCAGTGTTGGGTGGTGACGTCTTAGGCAGTGTTGGGTGGTGGTATCTGAGGCAGTATTGGGTGGTGGTGTCTGAGGCAGTGTTGGGTGGTGGTGTCTGAGGCAGTGCTGGGTGGTGGTATCTGAGGCAGTGTTGGGTGGTGGTGTCTGAGGCAATGTTGGGTGGTGGTGTCTGAGGCAGTGTTGGGTGGTAGTGTCTGAGGCAGGGGATGGGTGGTGGTGTCTGAAGTAGTGTTGGGTCGTGGTGTCTGAGGCAGTGTTGGGTGGTGGTGTCTGAGGCAGGTTTCGGTGGTGGTGTCTGAGTCAGTGTTGGGTGGTGGTTTCTGAGGCAGTGGTTGGGTGGTGGTGTCTGAGGCAAAGGATGGGTGATGGTGTCTGATGTAGTGTTGGGTGGTGGTGTTTGAGGCATTGTTGGGTGGTGGTGTCTGAGGCAATGTTGGGTGGTGTTGTCTGAGGCAGTGTTGGGTGGTGGTGTCTGAGGCAGTGTTGGGTGGTGGTGTCTGAGGCAGTGTTGGGTGGTGGTGTCTGAGGCAGTGATGGGTGGTGGTGTCTGAGGCAGTGTTTGGTGGTGGTGTCTGAAGCAGTGTTGGGTGGTAGTGTTTGAGGCAGTGTTGGGTGGTGATGTCTGAGATAGTGTTGGGTGGTGGTTTCTGAGGCAGTGTTGGGTGGTGGTGTCTGAGGCTTTAGTTGTGTGGTGGTGTCTGAGGCAGTGGTTGGGCGGTGGTATCTGAGGCAGTGTTGGGTAGTGGTTTATGAGAAAGTGTTGGGTGGTGGTGTCTAAGGCAGTGATGGTTGGTGGTTGTGTCAGAGGCAGTGTTGGGTGGTTGTGTCAGGGGCAGTGTTGGGTGGTGGTGTCTGAGGCTTTAGTTGTGTGGTGGTGTCTGAGGCAGTGGTTGGGCGGTGGTGTCTGAGGCAGTGTTGGGTAGTGGTTTATGAGAAAGTGTTGGGTGGTGGTGTCTAAGGCAGTGTTGGTTGGTGGTTGTGTCAGGGGCAGTGTTGGGTGGTGGTGTCTAAGGCAGTGTTGGTTGGTGGTTGTGTCAGGGGCAGTGTTGGGTGGTGGTGTCTGAGGCTTTAGTTGGGTGGTGGTGTCTGAGGCTTTAGTTGGGTGGTGGTGTCTGAGGCAGTGGTTGGGCGGTGGTGTCTGAGGCAGTGTTGGGTGGTGGTGTCTGAGGCAGTGGATGGGTGGTAGTGTCTGAGGCAGTGTTGTGTGGTGGTGACTGTGGCAGTGTTGGGAGGTGATGTCTGAGGCAGTGTTGGGTGGTGGTGTCTGAGGTAATGTTGGGTGGTGGTGTCTGAGGCAATGTTGGGTGGTGGTGTCTGAAGCAGTGTTGGGTGGTGGTGTCTGAGGCAGTGTTGGGTGGTGGTGTCTGAGGCAGTGTTGGGTGGTGGTGTCTGAGGCAGTGTTGGGTGGTGGTGTCTGAGGCAGTGTTGGGTGGTGGTGTCTGAGGCAGTGTTGGGTGGTGGTGTCTGAGGCAGTGTTGGGTGGTGGTGTCTGATGCAGTGTTGGGTGGTGGTGTCTGAGGCATTGGATGATTGGTGGTGTCTGATGTAGTGTTGGGTGGTGGTGTCTGAGGCATTGTTGGGTGGAGGTGTCTAAGGCAGTGTTGGGTGGTGGTGTCTGATGTAGTGTTGGGTGGTGGTGTCTGAGGCAGTAGATGGGTGGTGGTGTCTGATGTAGTGTTGGGTGGTGGTGTCTGAGGCAGTGTTGGGTGGTTGTGTCTGAGGCAGTGTTGGGTAGTGGTATATGAGGAATTGTTGGGTGGTGGTGTCTGGGGAAGGGTTGGGTGGTGGTGTCTGAGGTAGTTTTAGGTGGTGGTATCTGAATTAGTGTTGGGTGGTGGGGTCTGAGGCAGTGTTGGGTGATAGTGTCTAAGGCAGTGTTGGTGGAGGTTGCGTCTGAGGCAGTGTTGGGTGGTGGTGTCTGAGGAAGTGTTAGGTGGTGGTGTCAAGGCAGTGTTGGTTGGTGGTTGCGTCTGAGGCAATGTTGGGTGGTGGTGTCAAGGCAGTGTTGGTTGGTGGTTGCGTCTGAGGCAATGTTGGGTGGTGGTGTCTGAGGCATTAGTTGATTGGTGGTGTCTGAGGCAGTGGTTGGGTGGTGGTGTCTGAGGCAGTGTTGGGTGGTGGTGTCTGAGGCAGTGGTTGTGTGGTGGTGTGTGAGGCAATTTTGGGTGGTATTGTCTGAGGCAGTGTTGGGTGGTGTTGTCTGAGGCAGTGTTAGGTGGTGGTGTCAGAGGCAATGTTGGGTGGTGTTGTCTGAGACAGTGTTGGGTGGTGGTGTCTGAGGCAGTGTTGGGTGGTGGTGTCTGTGGCAGTGATGGGTGGTGGTGTCTGAGGCAGTGTTGGGTGGTGGTGTCTGAGGCAGTGTTGGGTGGTAGTGTCTGAGGCAGGGGATGGGTGGTGGTGTCTGAGGTAGTGTTGGGTCGTGGTGTCTGAGGCAGTGTTGGGTGGTGATGTCTGAGGCAGTGTTGGGTGGTGGTGTCTGAGGCAGTGGGTGGGCGGTGGTGTCTGAGGCAGTGTTGGGTTGTAATGTCTGAGGCAGTGTTCGGTGGTGGTGTCTGAGGCAGTGTTGGGAGGTGATGTCTGAGGCAGTGTTGGGTAGTGGTGTCTGAGGCAGTGTTGGGTGGTGGTGTCTGAGAAAGTGTTGGGTGGTGATGTCTTAGGCAGTGTTGGGTGGTGGTATCTGAGGCAGTATTGGGTGGTGGTATCTGAGGCAGTGTTGGGTGGAGGTGTCTGAGGCAGTGTTGGGTGGTGGTATCTGAGGCAGTGTTGGGTGGTGGTGTCTGAGGCAATGTTGGGTGGTGGTGTCTGAGGCAATGTTGGGTGGTGGTGTCTGAGGCAGTGTTGGGTGGTGGTGTCTGATGTAGTGTTGGGTGGTGGTGTCTGAGGCAGTGGTTGTGTGGTGGTGTTTGAGGCAATTTTGGGTGGTATTGTCTGAGGCAGTGTTGGGTGCTGTTGTCTGAGGCAGTGTTGGGTGGTGGTGTCTGAGGCAGTGTTGGGTGGTGTTGTCTGAGGCAGTGTTGGGTGGTGATGTCTGAGGCAGTGTTGGGAGGTGGTGTCTGTGGCAGTGATGGGTGGTGGTGTCTGAGGCAGTGTTGGGTGGTGGTGTCTGAGGCAGTGTTGGGTGGTAGTGTCTGAGGCAGGGGATGGGTGGTGGTGTCTGAGGTAGTGTTGGGTCGTGGTGTCTGAGGCAGTGTTGGGTGGTGATGTCTGAGGCAGTGTTTGGGTGGTGGTGTCTGAGGCAGTGTTCGGTGGTGGTGTCTGAGGCAGTGTTGGGAGGTGATGTCTGAGGAAGTGTTGGGTGGTGGTGTCTGAGGCAGTGTTGGGTGGTGGTGTCTGAGGCAGTGTTGGGTGGTGATGTCTTAGGCAGTGTTGGGTGGTGGTATCTGAGGCAGTATTGGGTGGTGGTATCTGAGGCAGTGTTGGGTGGTGGTGTCTGAGGCAGTGTTGGGTGGTGGTATCTGAGGCAGTGTTGGGTGGTGGTGTCTGAGGCAATGTTGGGTGGTGGTTTCTGAGGCAATGTTGGGTGGTGGTGTCTGAGGCAGTGTTGGGTGGTGGTGTCTGATGTAGTGTTGGGTGGTGGTGTCTAAGGCAGTGTTGGGTGGTGGTGTCTGAGGCAATGTTGGGTGGTGATTTCTGAGGCAGTGTTGGGTGGTGGTGTCTGAGGCAGTGTTGGGTGGTGGAGTCCAAGGCAGTGTTGGCTGGTGGTTGCGTCTGAGGCAGAGTTGGGTGGTGGTGTCTGAGGCATTAGTTGATTGGTGGTGTCTGAGGCAGTGGTTGGGTGGTGGTGTCTGAGGCAGTGTTGGGTTTTAGTGTCTGAGGCAGTGTTGGGTGGTGGTGTCTGAGGCAATGTTGGGTGGTAGAGTCTGCGGCATTGGATGATTGGTGATGTCTGATGTAGTGTTGGGTGGTGGTGTCTGAGGCATTGTTGGGTGGAGGTGTCTAAGGCAGTGTTGGGTGGTGGTGTCTGATGTGGTGTTGGGTAGTGGTGTCTGAGGCAGTGGATGGGTGGTGGTGTCTGATGTAGTGTTGGGTGGTGGTGTCTGAGGCAGTGTTGGGTGGTTGTGTCTGAGGCAGTGTTGGGTAGTGGTATATGAGGAATTGTTGGGTGGTGGTGTCTGGGGAAGTGTTGGGTGGTGGTGACTGAGGCAGTAGTGGGTGGTGGAGTCTGAGGCAATGATGGGTGGTGGTGCCTGAGGCAGTGTTGGGTGGTGGAGTCTGAGGCAGTGTTGGGTGGAAGTGCTTGAGGCAGTTGGTGTGGTGGTGTCTGAGGCAGTGTTGGGTGAGGGTGTCTGAGGTAGTTTTAGGTGGTGGTGTCTGAGGCAGTGTTGGGTGGTGGTGTCTGAGGCAGTGTTGGGTGACAGTGTCTAAGGCAGTGTTGGTTGAGGTTGCGTCTGAGGTAGTGTTGGGTGGTCGTGTCTGAGGAAGTGTTAGGTGGTGGTGTCAAGGCAGTGTTGGTTGGTGGTTGCGTCTGAGGCAATGTTGGGTGCTGGTGTCTGAGGCATTAGTTGATTGGTGGTGTCTGAGGCAGTGGTTGGGTGGTGGTGTCTGAGGCAGTGTTGGGTGGTGGTGTCTGAGGCAGTGGTTGGGTGGTGGTGTCTGAGGCAATTTTGGGTGGTGTTGTCTGAGGCAGTGTTGGGTGGTGTTGTCTGAGGCAATGTTGGGTGGTGGTGTCTGAGGCAATGTTGGGTGGTGTTGTCTGAGGCAGTGTTGGGTGGTGGTGTCTGAGGCAGTGTTGGGTGGTGGTGTCTGTGGCAGTGATGGGTGGTGGTGTCTGAGGCAGTGTTGGGTGGTGGTGTCTGAGGCAGTGTTGGGAGGTGATGTCTGAGGCAGTGTTGGGTGGTGGTGTCTGAGGCAGTGTTGGGTGTTGGTGTCTGAGGCAGTGTTGGGTGGTGACGTCTTAGGCAGTGTTGGGTGGTGGTATCTGAGGCAGTATTGGGTGGTGGTGTCTGAGGCAGTGTTGGGTGGTGGTGTCTGAGGCAGTGCTGGGTGGTGGTATCTGAGGCAGTGTTGGGTGGTGGTGTCTGAGGCAATGTTGGGTGGTGGTGTCTGAGGCAATGTTGGGTGGTGGTGTCTGAGGCAGTGTTGGGTGGTGGTGTCTGATGTAGTGTTGGGTGGTGGTGTCTAAGGCAGTGTTGGGTGGTGGTTTCTGAGGCAATGTTGGGTGGTGGTTTCTGAGGCAGTGTTGGGTGGTGGAGTCCAAGGCAGTGTTGGCTGGTGGTTGGGTCTGAGGCAGAGTTGGGTGGTGGTGTCTGAGGCATTAGTTGATTGGTGGTGTCTGAGGCAGTGGTTGGGTGGTGGTGTCTGAGGTAGTGTTGGGTTTTAGTGTCTGAGGCAGTGTTGGGTGGTGGTGTCTGAGGCAATGTTGGGTGGTAGAGTCTGCGGCATTGGATGATTGGTGATGTCTGATGTAGTGTTGGGTGGTGGTGTCTGAGGCATTGTTGGGTGGAGGTGTCTAAGGCAGTGTTGGGTGGTGGTGTCTGATGTAGTGTTGGGTGGTTGTGTCTGAGGCAGTGTTGGGTAGTGGTATATGAGGAATTGTTTGGTGGTGGTGTCTGGGGAAGTGTTGGGTGGTGGTGACTGAGGCAGTGGTGGGTGGTGGAGTCTGAGGCAATGATGGGTGGTGGTGCCTGAGGCAGTGTTGGGTGGTGGAGTCTGAGGCAGTGTTGGGTGGAAGTGCTTGAGGCAGTTGGTGTGGTGGTGTCTGAGGCAGTGTTGGGTGAGGGTGTCTGAGGTAGTTTTAGGTGGTGGTATCTGAATTAGTGTTGGGTGGTGGTGTCTGAGGCAGTGTTGGGTGATAGTGTCTAAGGCAGTGTTGGTTGAGGTTGCCTCTGAGGCAGTGTTGGGTGGTGGTGTCTGAGGAAGTGTTAGGTGGTGGTGTCAAGGCAGTGTTGGTTGGTGGTTGCGTCTGAGGCAATGTTGGGTGGTGGTGTCTGAGGCATAAGTTGATTGGTGGTGTCTGTGGCAGTGGTTGGGTGGTGGTGTCTGAGGCAGTGTTGGGTGGTGGTGTCTGAGGCAGTGGTTGGGTGGTGGTGTCTGAGGCAATTTTGGGTGGAGTTGTCTGAGGCAGTGTTGGGTGGTGTTGTCTGAGGCAATGTTGGGTGGTGGTGTCTGAGGCAATGTTGGGTGGTGTTGTCTGAGGCAGTGTTGGGTGGTGGTGTCTGAGGCAGTGTTGGGTGGTGGTGTCTGTGGCAGTGATGGGTGGTGGTGTCTGAGGCAGTGTTCGGTGGTGGTGTCTGAGGCAGTGGATGGGTGGTGGTGTCTGAGGCAAAGGATGGGTGGTGGTGTCTGAGGCAATGTTTGGTGGTGGTGTCTGAAGCAGTGTTGGGTGGTAGTGTCTGAGGCAGGGGATGGGTGGTGGTGTCTGAGGCAGTGTTGGGTGGTTGTGTCTGAGGCAGTGTTGGGTGGTGGTGTCTGAGGCTTTAGTTGTGTGGTGGTGTCTGAGGGCAGTGGTTTGGCGGTGGTGTCTGAGGCAGTGTTGGGTAGTGGTTTATGAGAAAGTGTTGGGTGGTGGATTCTGAGGCAGTGTTGGGTGGTTGTGTCAGAGGCACTGTTGGGGGGTGGTGTCTGAGGCTTTAGTTGGGTGGTGGTGTCTGAGGCAGTGGTTGGGCGGTGGTGTCTGAGGCAGTGTTGGGTTGTAGTGTCTGAGGCAGTGTTGGGTGGTGGTGTCTGAGGCAGTGGATGGGTGGTAGTGTCTGAGGCAGTGTTGTGTGGTGGTGTCTGAGGTAGTGTTGGGTGGTGGTGTCTGAGGCAGTGTTGGGTGGTGGTGTCTGAGGCAGTGTTGGGTGGCGGGTGTCTGAGGCAGTGTTGGGTGGTGGTATCTGAGGCAGTGTTGGGTGGTGGTGTCTGAGGCAGTGTTGGGTGGTGGTGTCTGAGGCAGTGTTGGGTGGTGGTATCTGAGGCAGTGTTGGGTGGTGGTGTTGAGGCAATGTTGGTTGGTGGTGTCTGAGGCAATGTTGGGTGGTGTGTCTGAGGCAGTGTGGGTGGTGGTGTCTGATGTAGTGTTGGGTGGTGTGTCTATAGCAGTGTTGGGTGGTGGTGTCTGAGGCAGTGTTGGGTGGTGGTGTCTGAGGCAGTGTTGGGTGGTGGAGTCCAAGGCAGTGTTGGTTGGTGGTTGCGTCTGAGGCAGAGTTGGGTGGTGGTGTCTGAGGCATTAGTTGATTGGTGGTTCTGAGGCAGTGGTTGGGTGGTGGTGTCTGAGGCAGTGTTGGGTTTTAGTGTCTGAGGCAGTGTTGGGTGGTGGTGTCTGAGGCAGTGTTGGGTGGTAGAGCCTGCGGCAGTGTTGGGTGGTAGTGCTTGAGGCAGTTTGTGTTTTGTATCTGAGGCAGTGTTGGATGGTGGCGTCTGAGGTAGTTTTAGGTGGTGGTATCTGAGGCAGTGTTGGGTGGTGGTGTCTGAGGCAGTATTGGTTGGTGGTGTCTGGGCAGGTGATTGGTGGTAGTGTCTGAGACAGTGATGGGTGGTGGCGTCTGAGGCAGTGGTTGGGTGGTGATGTCTGAGGCAGTGTTGGTTGGTGGAGGTGTCTGAGGCAGTGTTGGGTGGTGGTGTCTGAGGCATTAGTTGGGTGGTGGTGTCTGAGGCATTAGTTGTGGTGGTGCCTGAGGCAGTATTGGTTGGTGGTGTCTAAGGCAGTTTTGGGTGGTGGTATCTGAGGCAGTGTTGGGTGGTGGTGTCTGAGGCAATGTTAGGTGGTAGTGTCTGAGTCAGTGGATGGGTGGTGGTGTCTGAGAAAGTGTTGGGTGGTGGTGTCTGAGGCAGTGGTTGGGTGGTGGTGTCTGAGGCAGTGGACGGGTGATGGTCTGAAGCAATGTTAGGTGGTGGTGTCTGAGGGCAGTGTTGGGTGGTGGTGTCTGAGGCAGTGGTTGGGTGGTGGTGTCTGAGGCATTGTTGGGTGGAGGTGTCTGAGGCAGTGGATGGGTGGTAGTTTCTGAGGCAGTGTTGTGTGGTGGTGACTGTGGCAGTGTTGGGAGGTGATGTCTGAGGCAGTGTTGGGTGGTGGTGTCTGAGGCAGTGTTGGGTGGTGGGGTCTGATGTAGTGGTGGTGTCTGGGGAAGTGTTGGGTGGTGGTGCCTGAGGCAATAGTGGGTGGGGGAGTCTGAGGCGTGTTGGGAGGTAGTGTCTGCGGCAGTGTGGGTGCAAGTGCTTGAGGCAGTTGGTGTGGTGGTGTCTGAGGCAGTGTTGGGTGGTGGTGTCTGAGGTGGTTTTAGGTGGTGGTATCTGAATTAGTGTTGGGTGGTGGTGTCTGAGGCAGTGGTTAGGTGGTGGTGTCCATGGCAGTGTTGGTTGGTGGATGTGTCTCTGAGGCAATGTTGGGTGGTGGTGTCTGAGGCATTAGTTGATTGGTGGTGTCTGAGGCAGTGGTTGGGTGGTGGTGTCTGAGGCAGTGTTGGGTGGTGGTGTCTGAGGCAGTGGTTGGGTGGTGGTGTTTGAGGCATTGGATGATTGGTGGTGTCTAATGTAGTGTTGGGTGGTGGTGTCTGAGGCATTGTTAAGTGGAGGTGTCTAAGGCAGTGTTGGGTGGTGGTGTCTGATGTAGTGTTGGGTGGTGGTGTCTGAGGCAGTGGATGGGGGGGGTGGTGTCTGATGTAGTGTTGGGTGGTGGTGTCTGAGGCAGTGTTGAGTGGTTGTGTCTGAGGCTGTGTTGGGTAGTGGTATATGAGGAATTGTTGGGTGTTGGTGTCTGGGGAAGTGTTGGGTGGTGGTGCCTGAGGCAATAGTGGGTGGGGGAGTCTGAGGCAGTGTTGGGTGGTAGTGTCTGCGGCAGTGTTGGGTGCAAGTGCTTGAGGCAGTTGGTGTGGTGGTGTCTGAGGCAGTGTTGGGTGGTGGTGTCTGAGGTAGTTTTAGGTGGTGGTATCTGAATTAGTGTTTGGTTGTGGTGTCTGAGGCAGTGTTAGGTGGTGGTGTCCAAGGCAGTGTTGGTTGGTGGTTGCGTCTGAGGCAACGTTGGGTGGTGGTGTCTGAGGCATTAGTTGATTGGTGGTGTCTGAGGCAGTGGTTGGGTGGTGGTGTCTGAGGCAGTGTTGGGTGGTGGTGTCTGAGGCAGTGGTTGGGTGGTGGTGTCTGAGGCATTGTTGGGTGGAGGTGTCTGAGGCAGTGGATGGGTGGTAGTTTCTGAGGCAGTGTTGTGTGGTGGTGACTGTGGCAGTGTTGGGAGGTGATGTCTGAGGCAGTGTTGGGTGGTGGTGTCTGAGGCAGTGTTGGGTTGTGGGGTCTGATGTAGTGGTGGTGTCTGGGGAAGTGTTGGGTGGTGGTGCCTGAGGCAATAGTGGGTGGGGGAGTCTGAGGCAGTGTTGGGAGGTAGTGTCTGCGGCAGTGTTGGGTGCAAGTGCTTGAGGCAGTTGGTGTGGTGGTGTCTGAGGCAGTGTTGGGTGGTGGTGTCTGAGGTGGTTTTAGGTGGTGGTATCTGAATTAGTGTTGGGTGGTGGTGTCTGAGGCAGTGTTAGGTGGTGGTGTCCATGGCAGTGTTGGTTGGTGGATGTGTCTGAGGCAATGTTGGGTGGTGGTGTCTGAGGCATTAGTTGATTGGTGGTGTCTGAGGCAGTGGTTGGGTGGTGGTGTCTGAGGCAGTGTTGGGTGGTGGTGTCTGAGGCAGTGGTTTGGTGGTAGTGTCTGAGGCATTGTTGGGTGAAGGTGTCTGAGGCAGTGGATGGGTGGTAGTTTCTGAGGCAGTGTTGTGTGGTGGTGACTGTGGCAGTGTTGGGAGGTGATGTCTGAGGCAGTGTTGGGTGGTGGTGTCTGAGGCAGTGTTGGGTGGTGGGGTCTGATGTAGTGTTGGGTTTTGGTGTCTGAGGCAGTGTTGGGTGGTGGTGTCTGAGGTAATGTTGGGTGGTGGTGTCTGAGGCAATGTTGGGTGGTTGTGTCTGAGGCAGTGTTGGGTGGTGGTGTCTGAGGCAGTGTTGGGTGGTGGTGTCAATAATTTGTTTAACAAACGCGGGACGCGGAGCGGGGCGGAAGAGACGCCAGCCCACGTGTTGAAGCGCTCACGAGTAGACGTGTTCACGTGGTGCTCACGAGGAGACGCCATTACCCAGCCACCAGGGTAAATGCTATCAAATCTCCAGAAGAAAGTCGCCACTGTGAGGTGTGAAGAACCTTGCAGACAATACCTTCACCTGGTGTCAGTGTCATTTACGGAACCTGTTAAATTTGGTTCTATGTAACTCCACGTGACCAGCCAGTGAAGCGCGTCAGTATCTAGGATAGGCTAGACCGGAGCCTAGGACGCGAATTTCGGCAAGCCTTAACTTACACAGTGCCCATATTAGCTAAGTATCCTTATCCTTATTTGATGCATCTAATGGGGGTTAGGTTTATAGCTGGGTAGCTTGTCGTGACGACGTATGACAACTAAAAACTACAGGTTATTATTTCCTGATGTTAATCTCGTTTTCTTGAATATAGATTCCTAGTAGTTTAATTTGTTACTACTGAAACTAATTTGATTTACAGCGTGGGTGAAGATTTCTTCGTGCTGTTGTAACACGGGGAGGGTTTCTCTCTTAATCTTCCTTCTTCTTTTCCCCCTCTACCCGTATTCTTACTTTTTATTCTCTACAAGGGACTCCAAAACTTTTACCAAAGCCAACTCCACGCCACGTGGTCCTAAGACGATTGACCGACTTAGGATTCTACAACCAGTATGACGTGACCTAGGCTTTGAGCAAAACCCTAGAGTCGCCTCCGCCACCACCACCAGACCAGTAACACAGCAATGATCGAGGTCTGGATCGATCATGCAAATTAATCAACCTTGGGGCTTGATCCCCACTATAACCGATGACCTTGAGTGTGGAATAAATTACACGGTAATGATGAATTCCGATTCGATGTTAGAATCGGCGCCCAATCCAACTCTGCCTCGTGTGGACCACGTGACCAGGACAAGTTCACATAACACATGGAAATAATAAAATGCAAATTATTAACTAATTAATTTATTAAAAGAAACTAAAACAAAATCTAAATATGTTCACTCCCTGTCACTTTAACACTCCCTACTTGACCTGAATGGCAATGAGACTATCCCTATACATAACCATAGCAACTATACCTCTATGTTTTACCAGCTAAAGATGTTGGGCTGGTCTTGGGGAGAGGTACGATGGTTGACCTCTCCCAGTTGCTCTTGTGTCCACACTGATCTCTTCCTCGTCTGGTCTAGCCCAGACTAGAGCATTGTATTGTTCCACATAGTCTACCCAGTTACTTAGCAAGGTTAAGTTATAACAATTAACCTCTGTTGTACTTAATTGATCCAGACTGGTTGAATTATTTTACTGAAATTAAATTACACAAGCATCTAACGGCAGAGCTGTTCCCGTTCCCCAAAATGGTTAATTGAACTTTGAGAAATAGTAGACATGTCAACCCTGATGACCTATGACCGCCGGTCACTCCGCCTTACAACTTAGATCTGATTCGTGACGTCACTGATGGTGACTTAAACTCAATAATTAGAATACTCTTGATATTGTACCCAGTACTATTATACAATACAATTTTAATACAAAATGAATAAAGGCTAATTTCTCTAAATTACTGAATACTATAGGATGGCTCATTATACAAAACTATGAACAAAGATTCCCGCCATTTGTGACTCAGACCTGCTAATTCCCAGAGGACTGGGCGTTGAGAGGTCAGGTCCATTCACGACTTCTGGAACCTTCTGGATAATTCTTACAACAGCCTAGTTTGTTACACTGTCATTCTCATGTTAACCACCTCCCAGTGTTCCATGACGAGTCCAGGGGAATCAGAAGACGAGTCGTAACTAACTTCTAAGGAATCGTCATTAAGCTAAGATTTCTTTGTATTCCTTGAATTATTATCTGTACTCTTTTACATGCAGAACCCTGTTCATTATTTTAACATGTCTTTATTATAATTATTATTATACATATTCATAATCTATGTTCCCATTAGTGATAATGATGATGATTTCATAAATATTCATAGGATTAGATTATTATACATTGGACTGGTGAACGAACCACACTAGTTCCTGGACGTACTGAGTTCCAATAATACCCCCCCAATGTAGGTGTTTGAGGCTTTGATTCATTTAATTATACAGCCCATTAATTATTTCAATGATCATATTCTCTAGTATTTTATCCATAGTTACTGGTTCATCTAGAATTTTCTAATGATCATATTTTCTCAGTTTCCCTCTTTTACTATAAAAGTGGGTGGTCCTTCGTAATTAATTCTACTATATTAATATTTAAATAATTAGAGTCAAGCCCCAAATGTCCCACAGTGGTGACTGAGGCAGTAGTGGGTGGTGGAGTCTGAGGCAGTGTTGGGTGGTGGTGTCTGAGGTAGTTTTAGGTGGTGGTATCTGAATTAGTGTTGGGTGGTGGTGTCTGAGACAGTGTTGGGTGGTAGTGTCTAAGGCAGTGTTGGTTGAGGTTGCGTCTGAGGCAGTGTTGGGTGGTGGTGTCTGAAGAAGTGTTAGGTGGTGGTGTCCAAGGCAGTGTTGGTTGGTAGTTGCATCTGATGCAATGTTGGGTGGTGGTGTCTGAGGCATTAGTTGATTGGTGGTGTCTGAGGCAGTGGTTGGGTGGTGGTGTCTGAGGCAGTGTTGGGTGGTTGTGTCTTAGGCAGTGGTTGGGTGGTGGTGTTTGAGGCAATTTTGGGTGGTGTTGTCTGAGGCAGTGTTGGGTGGTGTTGCCTGAGGCAGTGTTGGGTGGTGGTGTCTGAGGCAATGTTGGGTGGTGTTGTCTGAGGCAGTGTTGGGTGGTGGTGTCTGAGGCAGTGATGGTTGGTGGTGTCTGAGGCAGTGATGGGTGGTGGTGTCTGAGGCAGTGATGGGTGGTGGTGTCTAAGGCAGTTTTGGGTGGTGGTGTCTGAGGCAGTGTTGGGTGGTGGTGTCTGAGGCAGTGTTGGGTGGTAGTGTCTGAGGCAGGGGATGGGTGGTGGTGTCTGAGGTAGTGTTGGGTCGTGGTGTCTGAGGCAGTGTTGGGTGGTGGTGTCTGAGGCAGGTTTCGGTGGTGGTGTCTGAGTCAGTGTTGAGTGGTGGTTTCTGAGGCAGTGGTTGGGTGGTGGTGTCTGAGGCAGTGGATGGGTGGTGGTGTCTGAGGCAAAGGATGGGTGGTGGTGTCTGATGTAGTGTTGGGTGGTGGTGTCTGAGGCAGTGATGGGTGGTGGTGTCTGAGGCAGTGTTGGGTGGTGGTGTCTGAGGCAGTGTTGGGTGGTGGTGTCTGAGGCAGGTTTCGGTGGTGGTGTCTGAGGCAAAGGATGGGTGGTGGTGTCTGATGTAGTGTTGGGTGGTGGTGTCTGAGGCATTGTTGGGTGGTGGTGTCTGAGGCAATGTTGGGTGGTGTTGTCTGAGGCAGTGTTGGGTGGTGGTGTCTGAGGCAGTGTTGGGTGGTGGTGTCTGAGGCAGTGTTGGGTGGTGGTGTCTGAGGCAGTGATGGGTGGTGGTGTCTGAGGCAGTGTTTGGTGGTGGTGTCTGAAGCAGTGTTGGGTGGTAGTGTCTGAGGCTTTAGTTGTGTGGTGGTGTCTGAGGCAGTGGTTGGGCGGTGGTATCTGAGGCAGTGTTGGGTAGTGGTTTATGAGAAAGTGTTGGGTGGTGGTGTCTAAGGCAGTGTTGGTTGGTGGTTGTGTCAGAGGCAGTGTTGGGTGGTTGTGTCAGAGGCATTGTTGGGTGGTGGTGTCTGAGGCTTTAGTTGTGTGGTGGTGTCTGAGGCAGTGGTTGGGCGGTGGTGTCTGAGGCAGTGTTGGGTAGTGGTTTATGAGAAAGTGTTGGGTGGTGGTGTCTAAGGCAGTGTTGGTTGGTGGTTGTGTCAGGGGCAGTGTTGGGTGGTGGTGTCTGAGGCTTTAGTTGGGTGGTGGTGTCTAAGGCTTTAGTTGGGTGGTGGTGTCTGAGGCAGTGGTTGGGCGGTGGTGTCTGAGGCAGTGTTGGTGTCTGAGGCATTGGATGGGTGGTAATGTCTGAGGCAGTGTTGTGTGGTGGTGACTGTGGCAGTGTTGGGAGGTGATGTCTGAGGCAGTGTTATGTGGTGGTGTCTGAGGCAGTGTTGGGTGGTGGGGTCTGATGTAGTGTTGGGTTTTGGTGTCTGAGGCAGTGTTGGGTGGTGGTGTCTGAGGTAATGTTGGGTGGTGGTGTCTGAGGCAATGTTGGGTGGTAGTGTCTGAGGCAGTGTTGGGTGGTGGTGTCTGAGGCAGGCTTGGCTGGTGGTGTCTTAGTCAGTGTTGGGTGGTGGTGTCTGAGGCAGTGGTTGGGTGGTGGTGTTTGAGATAGTTTTGTGTGGTGGTGTCTGAGGCAGTGTTGGGTGGTGGTGTCTGAGGCATTGGATGATTGGTGGTGTCTGATGTAGTGTTGGGTGGTGATGTCTGAGGCATTGTTGGGTGGTGGTGTCTAAGGCAGTGTTGGGTGGTGGTGTCTGATGTAGTGTTGGGTGGTGGTGTCTGAGGCAGTGGATGGGTGGTGGTGTCTGATGTAGTGTTGGGTGGTGGTGTCTGAGGCAGTGTTGGGTGGTTGTGTCTGAGGCAGTGTTGGGTAGTGGTATATGAGGAATTGTTGGGTGGTGGTGTCTGGGGAAGTGTTGGGTGGTGGTTGTTGGAAATTTCCATCACTGTTGTATTCTAATTAATTATTACTAATTCTACTAATCATTGTAGTGAGTAAAATTAACACAACGTAGAGTTCACATGTACTAATAATTACATCTGTACAATAAGGCTAGAATTCTTACGTCACCCGACGCCAGTATTGCGTCAGATTCCATTGTAATAAACACATTTATATCCAATGTGTCTGAGAATTGAATTTGATTCTCTATAAACAACGGTGTTCTGTGTGATAATTAATTACAGATAAACTGATCTCCAACTAAAGCCAAATAGAGCGTTTATAGTTATAGCTGTTATCTAGTAATAATATTAACGTCACGCGTGTATGACCTGGAGAGATTATAATTCTTCTCCATTGTTCGTTTACTATCATAAAACGGACAAATAATAATATTTAACTCCTCCAAATAATAAACCCATCCTAATCCGAGCATTTCAAGCACAACTGCAAGAAATGACAATATCCATAATAAATAATTTGTTTAACAAACGCGGGACGCGGGGCGGAAGAGACGTCAGTCCACGTGTTGAAGCACTCACGAGTAGACGTGTTCACGTGGTGCTCACGAGGAGACGCCATTACCCAGCCACCAGGGTAAACGCTATCAAATCTCCAGAAGAAAGTCGCCACTGTGAGGTGTGAAGAACCTTGCAGACAATACCTTCACCTGGTGTCAGTGTCATTTACGGAACCTGTTAAATTTGGTTCTATGTAACTCCACGTGACCAGCCAGTGAAGCGCGTCAGTATCTAGGATAGGCTAGACCAGAGCCTAGGACGCGAATTTCGGCAAGCCTTAACTTACACAGTGCCCATATTAGCTAAGTATCCTTATCCTTATTTGATGCATCTAATGGGGGTTAGGTTTATAGCTGGGTAGCTTGTCGTGACGACGTATGACAACTAAAAACTACAGGTTATTATTTCCTGATGTTAATCTCGGTTTCTTGAATATAGATTCCTAGTAGTTTAATTTGTTACTACTGAAACTAATTTGATTTACAGCGTGGGTGAAGATTTCTTCGTGCTGTCATTCTCATGTTAACCACCTCCCAGTGTTCCATGACGAGTCCAGGGGAATCAGAAGACGAGTCGTAACTAACTTCTAAGGAATCGTCATTAAGCTAAGATTTCTTTGTATTCCTTGAATTATTATCTGTACTATTTTACATGCAGAACCCTGTTCATTGGATTAACATGTCTTTATTATAATTATTATTATACATATTTATAATCTATGTTCCCATTAGTGATAATGATGATGATTTCATAAATATTCATAGGATTACATTATTATACATTGGACTGGTGAACGAACCACACTAGTTCCTGGAGGTACTGAGTTCCAATAATACCCCCCCAATGTAGGTGTTTGAGGCTTTGATTCATTAAATTATACAGCCCATTAATTATTTCAATGATCATATTCTCTAGTATTTTATCCATAGTTACTGGTTCATCTAGAATTTTCTAATGATCATATTTTCTCAGTTTCCCTCTTTTACTATAAAAGTGGGTGGTCCTTCGTAATTAATTCTACTATATTAATATTTAAATAATTAGAGTCAAGCCCCAAATGTCCCACAGTGGTGACTGAGGCAGTAGTGGGTGGTGGAGTCTGAGGCAGTGTTGGGTGGTAGTGTCTGCGGCAGTGTTGGGTGGAAGTGCTTGAGGCAGTTGGTGTGGTGGTGTCTGAGGCAGTGTTGGGTGGTGGTGTCTGAGGTAGTTTTAGGTGGTGGTATCTGAATTAGTGTTGGGTGGTAGTGTCTAAGGCAGTGTTGGTTGAGGTTGCGTCTAAGGCAGTGTTGGGTGGTGGTGTCTGAGGAAGTGTTAGGTGGTGGTGTCCAAGGCAGTGGTGGTTGGTGGTTGCGTCTGAAGCAATGTTGGGTGGTGGTGTCTGAGGCATTAGTTGATTGGTGGTGTCTGAGGCAGTGGTTGGGTGGTGGTGTCTGAGGCAATTTTGGGTGGTGTTGTCTGAGGCAGTGTTGGGTGGTGTTGTCTGAGGCAGTGTTGGGTGGTGGTGTCTGAGACAGTGTTGGGTGGTGGTGTCTGAGGCAGTGTTGGGTGGTGGTGTCTGAGGCAGTGTTGGGTGGTGGTGTCTGAGGCAGTGTTGGGTGGTGTTGTCTGAGGCAATGCTGGGTGGTGGTGTCTGAGGCAGTGTTGGGTGTTAGTGTCTGAGGCAGGGGATGGGTGGTGGTGTCTGAGGTAGTGTTGGGTCGTTGGGTCTGAGGCAGTGTTGGGTGGTGGTGACCTGAGGCAGGTTTCGGTGGTGGTGTTTGAGTCAGTGTTGGGTGGTGGTGTCTGAGGCAGTGGTTGGGTGGTGGTGTCTGAGGCAGTGGATGGGTGGTGGTGTCTGAGGCAAAGGATAGGTGGTGGTGTCTGATGTAGTGTTGGGTGGTGGTGTCTGAGGCAGTGTTGGGTGGTGGTGTCTGAGGCAGTGTTGGGTGGTGGTGTCTGAGGCAGTGTTGGGTGGTGGTGTCTGAGGCAGTGTTGGGTGGTGGTGTCTGAGGCAGTGTTGGGTGGTAGTGTCTGAGGCAGGGGATGGGTGGTGGTGTCCAAGGCAGTGGTGGTTGGTGGTTGCGTCTGAAGCAATGTTGGGTGGTGGTGTCTGAGGCATTAGTTGATTGGTGGTGTCTGAGGCAGTGGTTGGGTGGTGGTGTCTGAGGCAGTGTTGGGTGGTGGTGTCTGAGGCAGGTTTCGGTGGTGGTGTCTGAGTCAGTGTTGGGTGGTGGTTTCTGAGGCAGTGGTTGGGTGGTGGTGTCTGAGGCAAAGGATGGGTGATGGTGTCTGATGTAGTGTTGGGTGGTGGTGTTTGAGGCATTGTTGGGTGGTGGTGTCTGAGGCAATGTTGGGTGGTGTTGTCTGAGGCAGTGTTGGGTGGTGGTGTCTGAGGCAGTGTTGGGTGGTGGTGTCTGAGGCAGTGTTGGGTGGTGGTGTCTGAGGCAGTGATGGGTGGTGGTGTCTGAGGCAGTGTTTGGTGGTGGTGTCTGAAGCAGTGTTGGGTGGTAGTGTCTGAGGCAGTGTTGGGTGGTGATGTCTGAGATAGTGTTGGGTGGTGGTTTCTGAGGCAGTGTTGGGTGGTGGTGTCTGAGGCTTTAGTTGTGTGGTGGTGTCTGAGGCAGTGGTTGGGCGGTGGTATCTGAGGCAGTGTTGGGTAGTGGTTTATGAGAAAGTGTTGGGTGGTGGTGTCTAAGGCAGTGATGGTTGGTGGTTGTGTCAGAGGCAGTGTTGGGTGGTTGTGTCAGGGGCAGTGTTGGGTGGTGGTGTCTGAGGCTTTAGTTGTGTGGTGGTGTCTGAGGCAGTGGTTGGGCGGTGGTGTCTGAGGCAGTGTTGGGTAGTGGTTTATGAGAAAGTGTTGGGTGGTGGTGTCTAAGGCAGTGTTGGTTGGTGGTTGTGTCAGGGGCAGTGTTGGGTGGTGGTGTCTAAGGCAGTGTTGGTTGGTGGTTGTATCAGGAGCAGTGTTGGGTGGTGGTGTCTGAGGCTTTAGTTGGGTGGTGGTGTCTGAGGCTTTAGTTGGGTGGTGGTGTCTGAGGCAGTGGTTGGGCGGTGGTGTCTGAGGCAGTGTTGGGTGGTGGTGTCTGAGGCAGTGGATGGGTGGTAGTGTCTGAGGCAGTGTTGTGTGGTGGTGACTGTGGCAGTGTTGGGAGGTGATGTCTGAGGCAGTGTTGGGTGGTGGTGTCTGAGGTAATGTTGGGTGGTGGTGTCTGAGGCTTTAGTTGGGTGGTGGTGTCTGAGGCAGTGGTTGGGCGGTGGTGTCTGAGGCAGTGTTGGGTGGTGGTGTCTGAGGCAGTGGATGGGTGGTAGTGTCTGAGGCAGTGTTGTGTGGTGGTGACTGTGGCAGTGTTGGGAGGTGATGTCTGAGGCAGTGTTGGGTGGTGGTGTCTGAGGTAATGTTGGGTGGTGGTGACTGAGGCAATGTTGGGTGGTGGTGTCTGAGGCAGTGTTGGGTGGTGGTGTCTGAGGCAGTGTTGGGTGGTGGTGTCTGAGGCAGTGTTGGGTGGTGGTGTCTGAGGCAGTGTTGGGTGGTGGTGTCTGAGGCAGTGTTGGGTGGTGGTGTCTGAGGCAGTGTTGGGTGGTGGTGTCTGAGGCAGTGTTGGGTGGTGGTGTCTGAGGCAGTGTTGGGTGGTGGTGTCTGATACAGTGTTGGGTGGTGGTGTCTGAGGCATTGGATGATTGGTGGTGTCTGATGTAGTGTTGGGTGGTGGTGTCTAAAGGCATTGTTGGGTGGAGGTGTCTAAGGCAGTGTTGGGTGGTGGTGTCTGATGTAGTGTTTGGTGGTGGTGTCTGAGGCAGTAGATGGGTGGTGGTGTCTGATGTAGTGTTGGGTGGTGGTGTCTGAGGCAGTGTTGGGTGGTTGTGTCTGAGGCAGTGTTGGGTAGTGGTATATGAGGAATTGTTGGGTGGTGGTGTCTGGGGAAGGGTTGGGTGGTGGTGTCTGAGGTAGTTTTAGGTGGTGGTATCTGAATTAGTGTTGGGTGGTGGGGTCTGAGGCAGTGTTGGGTGATAGTGTCTAAGGCAGTGTTGGTGGAGGTTGCGTCTGAGGCAGTGTTGGGTGGTGGTGTCTGAGGAAGTGTTAGGTGGTGGTGTCAAGGCAGTGTTGGTTGGTGGTTGCGTCTGAGGCAATGTTGGGTGGTGGTGTCTGAGGCATTAGTTGATTGGTGGTGTCTGAGGCAGTGGTTGGGTGGTGGTGTCTGAGGCAGTGTTGGGTTGTGGTGTCCGAGGCAGTGGTTGTGTGGTGGTGTGTGAGGCAATTTTGGGTGGTATTGTCTGTGGCAGTGTTGGGTGGTGTTGTCTGAGGCAGTGTTAGGTGGTGGTGTCAGAGGCAATGTTGGGTGGTGTTGTCTGAGGCAGTGTTGGGTGGTGGTGTCTGAGGCAGTGTTGGGTGGTGGTGTCTGTGGCAGTGATGGGTGGTGGTGTCTGAGGCAGTGTTGGGTGGTGGTGTCTGAGGCAGTGTTGGGTGGTAGTGTCTGAGGCAGGGGATGGGTGGTGGTGTCTGAGGTAGTGTTGGGTCGTGGTGTCTGAGGCAGTGTTGGGTGGTGATGTCTGAGGCAGTGTTGGGTGGTGGTGTCTGAGGCAGTGGGTGGGCGGTGGTGTCTGAGGCAGTGTTGGGTTGTAATGTCTGAGGCAGTGTTCGGTGGTGGTGTCTCAGGCAGTGTTGGGAGGTGATGTCTGAGGCAGTGTTGGGTGGTGGTGTCTGAGGCAGTGTTGGGTGGTGGTGTCTGAGAAAGTGTTGGGTGGTGATGTCTTAGGCAGTGTTGGGTGGTGGTATCTTAGGCAGTATTGGGTGGTGGTATCTGAGGCAGTGTTGGGTGGTGGTGTCTGAGGCAGTGTTGGGTGGTGGTATCTGAGGCAGTGTTGGGTGGTGGTGTCTGAGGCAATGTTGGGTGGTGGTGTCTGAGGCAATGTTGGGTGGTGGTGTCTGAGGCAGTGTTGGGTGGTGGTGTCTGATGTAGTGTTGGGTGGTGGTGTCTGAGGCAGTGGTTGTGTGGTGGTGTCTGAGGCAATTTTGGGTGGTATTGTCTGAGGCAGTGTTGGGTGCTGTTGTCTGAGGCAGTGTTGGGTGGTGGTGTCTGAGGCAGTGTTGGGTGGTGGTGTCTGTGGCAGTGATGGGTGGTGGTGTCTGAAGCAGTGTTGGGTAGTGGTGTCTGAGGCAGTGTTGGGTGGTAGTGTCTGAGGCAGGGGATGGGTGGTGGTGTCTGAGGTAGTGTTGGGTCGTGGTGTCTGAGGCAGTGTTGGGTGGTGATGTCTGAGGCAGTGTTGGGTGGTGGTGTCTGAGGCAGTGTTCGGTGGTGGTGTCTGAGGCAGTGTTGGGAGGTGATGTGTGAGGAAGTGTTGGGTGGTGGTGTCTGAGGCAGTGTTGGGTGGTGGTGTCTGAGGCAGTGTTGGGTGGTGATGTCTTAGGCAGTGTTGGGTGGTGGGATCTGAGGCAGTATTGGGTGGTGGTATCTGAGGCAGTGTTGGGTGGTGGTGTCTGAGGCAGTGTTGGGTGGTGGTATCTGAGGCAGTGTTGGGTGGTGGTGTCTGAGGCAATGTTGGGTGGTGGTGTCTGAGGCAATGTTGGGTGGTGGTGTCTGAGGCAGTGTTGGGTGGTGGTGTCTGATGTAGTGTTGGGTGGTGGTGTCTAAGGCAGTGTTGGGTGGTGGTGTCTGAGGCAATGTTGGGTGGTGGTTTCTGAGGCAGTGTTGGGTGGTGGTGTCTGAGGCAGTGTTGGGTGGTGGAGTCCAAGGCAGTGTTGGCTGGTGGTTGCGTCTGAGGCAGAGTTGGGTGGTGGTGTCTGAGGCATTAGTTGATTGGTGGTGTCTGAGGCAGTGGTTGGGTGGTGGTGTCTGAGGCAGTGTTGGGTTTTAGTGTCTGAGGCAGTGTTGGGTGGTGGTGTCTGAGGCAATGTTGGGTGGTAGAGTCTGCGGCATTGGATGATTGGTGATGTCAGATGTAGTGTTGGGTGGTGGTGTCTGAGGCATTGTTGGGTGGAGGTGTCTAAGGCAGTGTTGGGTGGTGGTGTCTGATGTGGTGTTGGGTAGTGGTGTCTGAGGCAGTGGTTGGGTGGTGGTGTCTGAGGCAGTGTTGGGTTTTAGTGTCTGAGGCAGTGTTGGGTGGTGGTGTCTGAGGCAATGTTGGGTGGTAGAGTCTGCGGCATTGGATGATTGGTGATGTCTGATGTAGTGTTGGGTGGTGGTGTCTGAGGCATTGTTGGGTGGAGGTGTCTAAGGCAGTGTTGGGTGGTGGTGTCTGATGTGGTGTTGGGTAGTGGTGTCTGAGGCAGTGGATGGGTGGTGGTGTCTGATGTAGTGTTGGGTGGTGGTGTCTGAGGCAGTGTTGGGTGGTTGTGTCTGAGGCAGTGTTGGGTAGTGGTATATGAGGAATTGTTGGGTGGTGGTGTCTGGGGAAGTGTTGGGTGGTGGTGACTGAGGCAGTAGTGGGTGGTGGAGTCTGAGGCAATGATGGGTGGTGGTGCCTGAGGCAGTGTTGGGTGGTGGAGTCTGAGGCAGTGTTGGGTGGAAGTGCTTGAGGCAGTTGGTGTGGTGGTGTCTGAGGCAGTGTTGGGTGAGGGTGTCTGAGGTAGTTTTAGGTGGTGGTGTCTGAGGCAGTGTTGGGTGGTGGTGTCTGAGGCAGTGTTGGGTGGTGGTGTCTGAGGCAGTGTTGGGTGATAGTGTCTAAGGCAGTGTTGGTTGAGGTTGCGTCTGAGGTAGTGTTGGGTGGTCGTGTCTGAGGAAGTGTTAGGTGGTGTTGTCAAGGCAGTGTTGGTTGGTGGTTGCGTCTGAGGCAATGTTGGGTGCTGGTGTCTGAGGCATTAGTTGATTGGTGGTGTCTGAGGCAGTGGTTGGGTGGTGGTGTCTGAGGCAGTGTTGGGTGGTGGTGTCTGAGGCAGTGGTTGGGTGGTGGTGTCTGAGGCAATTTTGGGTGGTGTTGTCTGAGGCAGTGTTGGGTGGTGTTGTCTGAGGCAATGTTGGGTGGTGGTGTCTGAGGCAATGTTGGGTGGTGTTGTCTGAGGCAGTGTTGGGTGGTGGTGTCTGAGGCAGTGTTGGGTGGTGGTGTCTGTGGCAGTGATGGGTGGTGGTGTCTGAGGCAGTGTTGGGTGGTGGTGTCTGAGGCAGTGGTTGGGTGGTGGTGTCTGAGGTAGTGTTGGGTTTTAGTGTCTGAGGCAGTGTTGGGTGGTGGTGTCTGAGGCGATGTTGGGTGGTAGAGTCTGCGGCATTGGATGATTGGTGATGTCTGATGTAGTGTTGGGTGGTGGTGTCTGAGGCATTGTTGGGTGGAGGTGTCTAAGGCAGTGTTGGGTGGTGGTGTCTGATGTAGTGTTGGGTAGTGGTGTCTGAGGCAGTGGATGGGTGGTGGTGTCTGATGTAGTGTTGGGTGATGGTGTCTGAGGCAGTGTTGGGTGGTTGTGTCTGAGGCAGTGTTGGGTAGTGGTATATGAGGAATTGTTTGGTGGTGGTGTCTGGGGAAGTGTTGGGTGGTGGTGACTGAGGCAGTGGTGGGTGGTGGAGTCTGAGGCAATGATGGGTGGTGGTGCCTGAGGCAGTGTTGGGTGGTGGAGTCTGAGGCAGTGTTGGGTGGAAGTGCTTGAGGCAGTTGGTGTGGTGGTGTCTGAGGCAGTGTTGGGTGGTGGTGTCTGAGGCAGTGTTGGGTGATAGTGTCTAAGGCAGTGTTGGTTGAGGTTGCCTCTGAGGCAGTGTTGGGTGGTGGTGTCTGAGGAAGTGTTAGGTGGTGGTGTCAAGGCAGTGTTGGTTGGTGGTTGCGTCTGAGGCAATGTTGGGTGGTGGTGTCTGAGGCATAAGTTGATTGGTGGTGTCTGTGGCAGTGGTTGGGTGGTGGTGTATGAGGCAGTGTTGGGTGGTGGTGTCTGAGGCAGTGGTTGGGTGGTGGTGTCTGAGGCAATTTTGGGTGGTGTTGTCTGAGGCAGTGTTGGGTGGTGTTGTCTGAGGCAATGTTGGGTGGTGGTGTCTGAGGCAATGTTGGGTGGTGTTGTCTGAGGCAGTGTTGGGTGGTGGTGTCTGAGGCAGTGTTGGGTGGTGGTGTCTGTGGCAGTGATGGGTGGTGGTGTCTGAGGCAGTGTTGGGTGGTGGTGTCTGAGGCAGTGGATGGGTGGTGGTGTCTGAGGCAAAGGATGGGTGGTGGTGTCTGAGGTAGTGTTGGGTGGTGGTGTCTGAGGCACTGTTGGGTGGTGGTGTCTGAGGCAATGTTTGGTGGTGGTGTCTGAAGCAGTGTTGGGTGGTAGTGTCTGAGGCAGGGGATGGGTGGTGGTGTCTGAGGCAGTGTTGGGTGGTTGTGTCTGAGGCAGTGTTGGGTGGTGGTGTCTGAGGCTTTAGTTGTGTGGTGGTGTCTGAGGCAGTGGTTTGGCGGTGGTGTCTGAGGCAGTGTTGGGTAGTGGTTTATGAGAAAGTGTTGGGTGGTGGATTCTGAGGCAGTGTTGGGTGGTTGTGTCAGAGGCACTGTTGGGGGGTGGTGTCTGAGGCTTTAGTTGGGTGGTGGTGTCTGAGGCAGTGGTTGAGCGGTGGGGTCTGCGGCAGTGTTGGGTGATAGTGTCTAAGGCAGTGTTGGTGGAGGTTGCGTCTGAGGCAGTGTTGGGTGGTGGTGTCTGAGGAAGTGTTAGGTGGTGGTGTCAAGGCAGTGTTGGTTGGTGGTTGCGTCTGAGGCAATGTTGGGTGGTGGTGTCTGAGGCATTAGTTGATTGGTGGTGTCTGAGGCAGTGGTTGGGTGGTGGTGTCTGAGGCAGTGTTGGGTTGTGGTGTCTGAGGCAGTGGTTGTGTGGTGGTGTGTGAGGCAATTTTGGGTGGTATTGTCTGTGGCAGTGTTGGGTGGTGTTGTCTGAGGCAGTGTTAGGTGGTGGTGTCAGAGGCAATGTTGGGTGGTGTTGTCTGAGGCAGTGTTGGGTGGTGGTGTCTGAGGCAGTGTTGGGTGGTGGTGTCTGTGGCAGTGATGGGTGGTGGTGTCTGAGGCAGTGTTGGGTGGTGGTGTCTGAGGCAGTGTTGGGTGGTAGTGTCTGAGGCAGGGGATGGGTGGTGGTGTCTGAGGTAGTGTTGGGTCGTGGTGTCTGAGGCAGTGTTGGGTGGTGATGTCTGAGGCAGTGTTGGGTGGTGGTGTCTGAGGCAGTGGGTGGGCGGTGGTGTCTGAGGCAGTGTTGGGTTGTAATGTCTGAGGCAGTGTTCGGTGGTGGTGTCTCAGGCAGTGTTGGGAGGTGATGTCTGAGGCAGTGTTGGGTGGTGGTGTCTGAGGCAGTGTTGGGTGGTGGTGTCTGAGAAAGTGTTGGGTGGTGATGTCTTAGGCAGTGTTGGGTGGTGGTATCTTAGGCAGTATTGGGTGGTGGTATCTGAGGCAGTGTTGGGTGGTGGTGTCTGAGGCAGTGTTGGGTGGTGGTATCTGAGGCAGTGTTGGGTGGTGGTGTCTGAGGCAATGTTGGGTGGTGGTGTCTGAGGCAATGTTGGGTGGTGGTGTCTGAGGCAGTGTTGGGTGGTGGTGTCTGATGTAGTGTTGGGTGGTGGTGTCTGAGGCAGTGGTTGTGTGGTGGTGTCTGAGGCAATTTTGGGTGGTATTGTCTGAGGCAGTGTTGGGTGCTGTTGTCTGAGGCAGTGTTGGGTGGTGGTGTCTGAGGCAGTGTTGGGTGGTGGTGTCTGTGGCAGTGATGGGTGGTGGTGTCTGAAGCAGTGTTGGGTAGTGGTGTCTGAGGCAGTGTTGGGTGGTAGTGTCTGAGGCAGGGGATGGGTGGTGGTGTCTGAGGTAGTGTTGGGTCGTGGTGTCTGAGGCAGTGTTGGGTGGTGATGTCTGAGGCAGTGTTGGGTGGTGGTGTCTGAGGCAGTGTTCGGTGGTGGTGTCTGAGGCAGTGTTGGGAGGTGATGTGTGAGGAAGTGTTGGGTGGTGGTGTCTGAGGCAGTGTTGGGTGGTGGTGTCTGAGGCAGTGTTGGGTGGTGATGTCTTAGGCAGTGTTGGGTGGTGGGATCTGAGGCAGTATTGGGTGGTGGTATCTGAGGCAGTGTTGGGTGGTGGTGTCTGAGGCAGTGTTGGGTGGTGGTATCTGAGGCAGTGTTGGGTGGTGGTGTCTGAGGCAATGTTGGGTGGTGGTGTCTGAGGCAATGTTGGGTGGTGGTGTCTGAGGCAGTGTTGGGTGGTGGTGTCTGATGTAGTGTTGGGTGGTGGTGTCTAAGGCAGTGTTGGGTGGTGGTGTCTGAGGCAATGTTGGGTGGTGGTTTCTGAGGCAGTGTTGGGTGGTGGTGTCTGAGGCAGTGTTGGGTGGTGGAGTCCAAGGCAGTGTTGGCTGGTGGTTGCGTCTGAGGCAGAGTTGGGTGGTGGTGTCTGAGGCATTAGTTGATTGGTGGTGTCTGAGGCAGTGGTTGGGTGGTGGTGTCTGAGGCAGTGTTGGGTTTTAGTGTCTGAGGCAGTGTTGGGTGGTGGTGTCTGAGGCAATGTTGGGTGGTAGAGTCTGCGGCATTGGATGATTGGTGATGTCAGATGTAGTGTTGGGTGGTGGTGTCTGAGGCATTGTTGGGTGGAGGTGTCTAAGGCAGTGTTGGGTGGTGGTGTCTGATGTGGTGTTGGGTAGTGGTGTCTGAGGCAGTGGTTGGGTGGTGGTGTCTGAGGCAGTGTTGGGTTTTAGTGTCTGAGGCAGTGTTGGGTGGTGGTGTCTGAGGCAATGTTGGGTGGTAGAGTCTGCGGCATTGGATGATTGGTGATGTCTGATGTAGTGTTGGGTGGTGGTGTCTGAGGCATTGTTGGGTTGAGGTGTCTAAGGCAGTGTTGGGTGGTGGTGTCTGATGTGGTGTTGGGTAGTGGTGTCTGAGGCAGTGGATGGGTGGTGGTGTCTGATGTAGTGTTGGGTGGTGGTGTCTGAGGCAGTGTTGGGTGGTTGTGTCTGAGGCAGTGTTGGGTAGTGGTATATGAGGAATTGTTGGGTGGTGGTGTCTGGGGAAGTGTTGGGTGGTGGTGACTGAGGCAGTAGTGGGTGGTGGAGTCTGAGGCAATGATGGGTGGTGGTGCCTGAGGCAGTGTTGGGTGGTGGAGTCTGAGGCAGTGTTGGGTGGAAGTGCTTGAGGCAGTTGGTGTGGTGGTGTCTGAGGCAGTGTTGGGTGAGGGTGTCTGAGGTAGTTTTAGGTGGTGGTGTCTGAGGCAGTGTTGGGTGGTGGTGTCTGAGGCAGTGTTGGGTGGTGGTGTCTGAGGCAGTGTTGGGTGATAGTGTCTAAGGCAGTGTTGGTTGAGGTTGCGTCTGAGGTAGTGTTGGGTGGTCGTGTCTGAGGAAGTGTTAGGTGGTGTTGTCAAGGCAGTGTTGGTTGGTGGTTGCGTCTGAGGCAATGTTGGGTGCTGGTGTCTGAGGCATTAGTTGATTGGTGGTGTCTGAGGCAGTGGTTGGGTGGTGGTGTCTGAGGCAGTGTTGGGTGGTGGTGTCTGAGGCAGTGGTTGGGTGGTGGTGTCTGAGGCAATTTTGGGTGGTGTTGTCTGAGGCAGTGTTGGGTGGTGTTGTCTGAGGCAATGTTGGGTGGTGGTGTCTGAGGCAATGTTGGGTGGTGTTGTCTGAGGCAGTGTTGGGTGGTGGTGTCTGAGGCAGTGTTGGGTGGTGGTGTCTGTGGCAGTGATGGGTGGTGGTGTCTGAGGCAGTGTTGGGTGGTGGTGTCTGAGGCAGTGGTTGGGTGGTGGTGTCTGAGGTAGTGTTGGGTTTTAGTGTCTGAGGCAGTGTTGGGTGGTGGTGTCTGAGGCGATGTTGGGTGGTAGAGTCTGCGGCATTGGATGATTGGTGATGTCTGATGTAGTGTTGGGTGGTGGTGTCTGAGGCATTGTTGGGTGGAGGTGTCTAAGGCAGTGTTGGGTGGTGGTGTCTGATGTAGTGTTGGGTAGTGGTGTCTGAGGCAGTGGATGGGTGGTGGTGTCTGATGTAGTGTTGGGTGGTGGTGTCTGAGGCAGTGTTGGGTGGTTGTGTCTGAGGCAGTGTTGGGTAGTGGTATATGAGGAATTGTTTGGTGGTGGTGTCTGGGGAAGTGTTGGGTGGTGGTGACTGAGGCAGTGGTGGGTGGTGGAGTCTGAGGCAATGATGGGTGGTGGTGCCTGAGGCAGTGTTGGGTGGTGGAGTCTGAGGCAGTGTTGGGTGGAAGTGCTTGAGGCAGTTGGTGTGGTGGTGTCTGAGGCAGTGTTGGGTGGTGGTGTCTGAGGCAGTGTTGGGTGATAGTGTCTAAGGCAGTGTTGGTTGAGGTTGCCTCTGAGGCAGTGTTGGGTGGTGGTGTCTGAGGAAGTGTTAGGTGGTGGTGTCAAGGCAGTGTTGGTTGGTGGTTGCGTCTGAGGCAATGTTGGGTGGTGGTGTCTGAGGCATAAGTTGATTGGTGGTGTCTGTGGCAGTGGTTGGGTGGTGGTGTATGAGGCAGTGTTGGGTGGTGGTGTCTGAGGCAGTGGTTGGGTGGTGGTGTCTGAGGCAATTTTGGGTGGTGTTGTCTGAGGCAGTGTTGGGTGGTGTTGTCTGAGGCAATGTTGGGTGGTGGTGTCTGAGGCAATGTTGGGTGGTGTTGTCTGAGGCAGTGTTGGGTGGTGGTGTCTGAGGCAGTGTTGGGTGGTGGTGTCTGTGGCAGTGATGGGTGGTGGTGTCTGAGGCAGTGTTGGGTGGTGGTGTCTGAGGCAGTGGATGGGTGGTGGTGTCTGAGGCAAAGGATGGGTGGTGGTGTCTGAGGTAGTGTTGGGTGGTGGTGTCTGAGGCACTGTTGGGTGGTGGTGTCTGAGGCAATGTTTGGTGGTGGTGTCTGAAGCAGTGTTGGGTGGTAGTGTCTGAGGCAGGGGATGGGTGGTGGTGTCTGAGGCAGTGTTGGGTGGTTGTGTCTGAGGCAGTGTTGGGTGGTGGTGTCTGAGGCTTTAGTTGTGTGGTGGTGTCTGAGGCAGTGGTTTGGCGGTGGTGTCTGAGGCAGTGTTGGGTAGTGGTTTATAAGAAAGTGTTGGGTGGTGGATTCTGAGGCAGTGTTGGGTGGTTGTGTCAGAGGCACTGTTGGGGGGTGGTGTCTGAGGCTTTAGTTGGGTGGTGGTGTCTGAGGCAGTGGTTGAGCGGTGGTGTCTGAGGCAGTGTTGGGTTGTAGTGTCTGAGGCAGTGTTGGGTTGTAGTGTCTGAGGCAGTGTTGGGTGGTGGTGTCTGAGGCAGTGGATGGGTGGTAGTGTCTGAGGCAGTGTTGTGTGGTGGTGTCTGAGGTAGTGTTGGGTGGTGGTGTCTGAGGCAGTGTTGGGTGGTGGTGTCTGAGGCAGTGTTGGGTGGCGGGTGTCTGAGGCAGTGTTGGGTGGTGGTATCTGAGGCAGTGTTGGGTGGTGGTGTCTGAGGCAGTGTTGGGTGGTGGTGTCTGAGGCAGTGTTGGGTGGTGGTATCTGAGGCAGTGTTGGGTGGTGGTGTCTGAGGCAATGTTGGTTGGTGGTGTCTGAGGCAATGTTGGGTGGTGGTGTCTGAGGCAGTGTTGGGTGGTGGTGTCTGATGTAGTGTTGGGTGGTGGTGTCTATAGCAGTGTTGGGTGGTGGTGTCTGAGGCAGTGTTGGGTGGTGGTGTCTGAGGCAGTGTTGGGTGGTGGAGTCCAAGGCAGTGTTGGTTGGTGGTTGCGTCTGAGGCAGAGTTGGGTGGTGGTGTCTGAGGCATTAGTTGATTGGTGGTGTCTGAGGCAGTGGTTGGGTGGTGGTGTCTGAGGCAGTGTTGGGTTTTAGTGTCTGAGGCAGTGTTGGGTGGTGGTGTCTGAGGCAGTGTTGGGTGGTAGAGCCTGCGGCAGTGTTGGGTGGTAGTGCTTGAGGCAGTTTTGTGTTTTGTATCTGAGGCAGTGTTGGATGGTGGCGTCTGAGGTAGTTTTAGGTGGTGGTATCTGAGGCAGTGTTGGGTGGTGGTGTCTGAGGCAGTATTGGTTGGTGGTGTCTGGGGCAGGTGATTGGTGGTAGTGTCTGAGACAGTGATGGGTGGTGGCGTCTGAGGCAGTGGTTGGGTGGTGATATCTGAGGCAGTGTTGGTTGGTGGAGGTGTCTGAGGCAGTGTTGGGTGGTGGTGTCTGAGGCATTAGTTGGGTGGTGGTGTCTGAGGCAGTATTGGTTGGTGGTGTCTAAGGCAGTTTTGGGTGGTGGTATCTGAGGCAGTGTTGGGTGGTGGTGTCTGAGGCAATGTTAGGTGGTAGTGTCTGAGTCAGTGGATGGGTGGTGGTGTCTGAGAAAGTGTTGCGTGGTGGTGTCTGAGGCAGTGGTTGGGTGGTGGTGTCTGAGGCAGTGGACGGGTGATGGTGTCTGAAGCAATGTTAGGTGGTGGTGTCCGAGGCATTAGTTGATTGGTGGTGTCTGAGGCAGTGGTTGGGTTGTAGTGTGTGAGGCAGTGTTGGGTGGTGGTGTCTGAGGCAGTGGATGGGTGGTAGTTTCTGAGGCAGTGTTGTGTAGTGGTGACTGTGGCAGTGTTGGGAGGTGATGTCTGAGGCAGTGTTGGGTGGTGGTGTCTGAGGAAGTGTTGGGTGGTGGGGTCTGATGTAGTGTTGGGTTTTGGTGTATGAGGCAGTGGTGGGGGGTGGTGTCTGAGGTAATGTTGGGTGGTGGTGTCTGAGGCAATGTTGGGTGGTGGTGTCTGAGGCAGTGTTGGGTGGTGGTGTCTGAGGTAGTGTTGGGTGGTGGTGTCTGAGGCAATGTTGGGTGGTGGTGTCTGAGGCAGTGTTGGGTGGTGGTGTCTGAGGCAGTGTTGGGTGGTGGTGTCTGAGGCAGTGGACGGGTGATGGTGTCTGAGGCAGGCTTGGGTGGTGGTGTCTGAGTCAGTGTTGGGTAGGAGTATATGAGGCAGTGTTGGGTGGTGGTGTCTGAGGCAGTGTTGAGTGGTGGTATCTGAGGCAGTGTTGGGTGGTGGTGTCTGAGTCAGTGTTGGGTGGTGGTGTCTGAGGCAGTGGTTGGGTGGTGGTGTTTGAGGCATTGGATGATTGGTGGTGTCTAATGTAGTGTTGGGTGGTGGTGTCTGAGGCATTGTTAGGTGGAGGTGTCTAAGGCAGTGTTGGGTGGTGGTGTCTGATGTAGTGTTGGGTGGTGGTGTCTGAGGCAGTGGATTTGTCTGATGTAGTGTTGGGTGGTGGTGTCTGAGGCAGTGTTGAGTGGTTGTGTCTGAGGCAGTGTTGGGTATTGGTATATGAGGAATTGTTGGGTGTTGGTGTCTGGGGAAGTGTTGGGTGGTGGTGCCTGAGGCAATAGTGGGTGGGGGAGTCTGAGGCAGTGTTGGGTGGTAGTGTCTGCGGCAGTGTTGGGTGCAAGTGCTTGAGGCAGTTGGTGTGGTGGTGTCTGAGGCAGTGTTGGGTGGTGGTGTCTGAGGTAGTTTTAGGTGGTGGTATCTGAATTAGTGTTTGGTTGTGGTGTCTGAGGCAGTGTTAGGTGGTGGTGTCCATGGCAGTGTTGGTTGGTGGTTGCGTCTGAGGCAATGTTGGGTGGTGGTGTCTGAGGCAGTAGTTGGGTGGTGGTGTCTGAGGCAGTGTTCGGTGGTGGTGTCTGAGGCAGTGGTTGGGTGGTGGTGTCTGAGGCATTGTTGGGTGGAGGTGTCTGAGGCAGTGGATGGGTGGTAGTTTCTGAGGCAGTGTTGTGTGGTGTTGACTGTGGCAGTGTTGGGAGGTGATGTCTGAGGCAGTGTTGGGTGGTGGTGTCTGAGGCAGTGTTGGGTGGTGGGGTCTGATGTAGTGGTGGTGTCTGGGGAAGTGTTGGGTGGTGGTGTCTGAGGCAGTGGATGGGTGGTGGTGTCTGAGGCAAAGGATGGGTGGTGGTGTCTGATGTAGTGTTGGGTGGTGGTGTCTGAGGCAGTGATGGGTGGTGGTGTCTGAGGCAGTGTTGGGTGGTGGTGTCTGAGGCAGTGTTGGGTGGTGGTGTCTGAGGCAGGTTTCGGTGGTGGTGTCTGAGGCAAAGGATGGGTGGTGGTGTCTGATGTAGTGTTGGGTGGTGGTGTCTGAGGCATTGTTGGGTGGTGGTGTCTGAGGCAATGTTGGGTGGTGTTGTCTGAGGCAGTGTTGGGTGGTGGTGTCTGAGGCAGTGTTGGGTGGTGGTGTCTGAGGCAGTGTTGGGTGGTGGTGTCTGAGGCAGTGATGGGTGGTGGTGTCTGAGGCAGTGTTTGGTGGTGGTGTCTGAAGCAGTGTTGGGTGGTAGTGTCTGAGGCTTTAGTTGTGTTGTGGTGTCTGAGGCAGTGGTTGGGCGGTGGTATCTGAGGCAGTGTTGGGTAGTGGTTTATGAGAAAGTGTTGGGTGGTGGTGTCTAAGGCAGTGTTGGTTGGTGGTTGTGTCAGAGGCAGTGTTGGGTGGTTGTGTCAGAGGCATTGTTGGGTGGTGGTGTCTGAGGCTTTAGTTGTGTGGTGGTGTCTGAGGCAGTGGTTGGGCGGTGGTGTCTGAGGCAGTGTTGGGTAGTGGTTTATGAGAAAGTGTTGGGTGGTGGTGTCTAAGGCAGTGTTGGTTGGTGGTTGTGTCAGGGGCAGTGTTGGGTGGTGGTGTCTGAGGCTTTAGTTGGGTGGTGGTGTCTAAGGCTTTAGTTGGGTGGTGGTGTCTGAGGCAGTGGTTGGGCGGTGGTGTCTGAGGCAGTGTTGATGTCTGAGGCATTGGATGGGTGGTAATGTCTGAGGCAGTGTTGTGTGGTGGTGACTGTGGCAGTGTTGGGAGGTGATGTCTGAGGCAGTGTTATGTGGTGGTGTCTGAGGCAGTGTTGGGTGGTGGGGTCTGATGTAGTGTTGGGTTTTGGTGTCTGAGGCAGTGTTGGGTGGTGGTGTCTGAGGTAATGTTGGGTGGTGGTGTCTGAGGCAATGTTGGGTGGTAGTGTCTGAGGCAGTGTTGGGTGGTGGTGTCTGAGGCAGGCTTGGCTGGTGGTGTCTGAGTCAGTGTTGGGTGGTGGTGTCTGAGGCAGTGGTTGGGTGGTGGTGTTTGAGATAGTTTTGTGTGGTGGTGTCTGAGGCAGTGTTGGGTGGTGGTGTCTGAGGCATTGGATGATTGGTGGTGTCTGATGTAGTGTTGGGTGGTGATGTCTGAGGCATTGTTGGGTGGTGGTGTCTAAGGCAGTGTTGGGTGGTGGTGTCTGATGTAGTGTTGGGTGGTGGTGTCTGAGGCAGTGGATGGGTGGTGGTGTCTGATGTAGTGTTGGGTGGTGGTGTCTGAGGCAGTGTTGGGTGGTTGTGTCTGAGGCAGTGTTGGGTAGTGGTATATGAGGAATTGTTGGGTGGTGGTGTCTGGGGAAGTGTTGGGTGGTGGTTGTTGGAAATTTCCATCACTGTTGTATTCTAATTAATTATTACTAATTCTACTAATCATTGTAGTGAGTAAAATTAACACAACGTAGAGTTCACATGTACTAATAATTACATCTGTACAATAAGGCTAGAATTCTTACGTCACCCGACGCCAGTATTGCGTCAGATTCCATTGTAATAAACACATTTATATCCAATGTGTCTGAGAATTGAATTTGATTCTCTATAAACAACGGTGTTCTGTGTGATAATTAATTACAGATAAACTGATCTCCAACTAAAGCCAAATAGAGCGTTTATAGTTATAGCTGTTATCTAGTAATAATATTAACGTCACGCGTGAATGACCTGGAGAGATTATAATTCTTCTCCATTGTTCGTTTACTATCATAAAACGGACAAATAATAATATTTAACTCCTCCAAATAATAAACCCATCCTAATCCGAGCATTTCAATCACAACTGCAAGAAATGACAATATCCATAATAAATAATTTGTTTTACAAACGCGGGACGCGGGGCGGAAGAGACGTCAGTCCACGTGTTGAAGCACTCACGAGTAGACGTGTTCACGTGGTGCTCACGAGGAGACGCCATTACCCAGCCACCAGGGTAAACGCTATCAAATCTCCAGAAGAAAGTCGCCACTGTGAGGTGTGAAGAACCTTGCAGACAATACCTTCACCTGGTGTCAGTGTCATTTACGGAACCTGTTAAATTTGGTTCTATGTAACTCCACGTGACCAGCCAGTGAAGCGCGTCAGTATCTAGGATAGGCTAGACCAGAGCCTAGGACGCGAATTTCGGCAAGCCTTAACTTACACAGTGCCCATATTAGCTAAGTATCCTTATCCTTATTTGATGCATCTAATGGGGGTTAGGTTTATAGCTGGGTAGCTTGTCGTGACGACGTATGACAACTAAAAACTACAGGTTATTATTTCCTGATGTTAATCTCGGTTTCTTGAATATAGATTGCTAGTAGTTTAATTTGTTACTACTGAAACTAATTTGATTCACAGCGTGGGTGAAGATTTCTTCGTGCTGTCATTCTCATGTTAACCACCTCCCAGTGTTCCATGACGAGTCCAGGGGAATCAGAAGACGAGTCGTAACTAACTTCTAAGGAATCGTCATTAAGCTAAGATTTCTTTGTATTCCTTGAATTATTATCTGTACTATTTTACATGCAGAACCCTGTTCATTGGATTAACATGTCTTTATTATAATTATTATTATACATATTTATAATCTATGTTCCCATTAGTGATAATGATGATGATTTCATAAATATTCATAGGATTACATTATTATACATTGGACAGGTGAACGAACCACACTAGTTCCTGGAGGTACTGAGTTCCAAAAATACCCCCCCAATGAAGGTGTTTGAGGCTTTGATTCATTTAATTATACAGCCCATTAATTATTTCAATGATCATATTCTCTAGTATTTTATCCATAGTTACTGGTTCATCTAGAATTTTCTAATGATCATATTTTCTCAGTTTCACTCTTTTACTATAAAAGTGGGTGGTCCTTCGTAATTAATTCTACTATATTAATATTTAAATAATTAGAGTCAAGCCCCAAATGTCCCACAGTGGTGACTGAGGCAGTAGTGGGTGGTGGAGTCTGAGGCAGTGTTGGGTGGTAGTGTCTGCGGCAGTGTTGGGTGGAAGTGCTTGAGGCAGTTGGTGTGGTGGTGTCTGAGGCAGTGTTGGGTGGTGGTGTCTGAGGTAGTTTTAGGTGGTGGTATCTGAATTAGTGTTGGGTGGTGGTGTCTGAGGCAGTGTTGGGTGGTAGTGTCTAAGGCAGTGTTGGTTGAGGTTGCGTCTAAGGCAGTGTTGGGTGGTGTCTGAGGAAGTGTTAGGTGGTGGTGTCCAAGGCAGTGTTGGTTGGTGGTTGCGTCTGAAGCAATGTTGGGTGGTGGTGTCTGAGGCATTAGTTGATTGGTGGTGTCTGAGGCAGTGGTTGGGTGGTGGTGTCTGAGGCAGTGTTGGGTGGTGGTGTCTGAGGCAGTGGTTGGGTGGTGGTGTCTGAGGCAATTTTGGGTGGTGTTGTCTGAGGCAGTGTTGGGTGGTGTTGTCTGAGGCAGTGTTGGGTGGTGGTGTCTGAGGCAGTGTTGGGTGGTCGTGTCTGAGGCAGTGTTGGGTGGTGGTGTCTGAGGCAGTGTTGGGTGGTGGTGTATGAGGCAGTGATGGGTGGTGGTGTCTGAGGCAGTGTTGGGTGGTGGTGTCTGCGGCAGTGTTGGGTGGTGGTGTCTGAGGCAGTGTTGGGTGGTAGTGTCTGAGGCAGGGGATGGGTGGTGGTGTCTGAGGTAGTGATGGGTGGTGGTGTCTGAGGCAGTGTTGGGTGGTGGTGTCTGCGGCAGTGTTGGGTGGTGGTGTCTGAGGCAGTGTTGGGTGGTAGTGTCTGAGGCAGGGGATGGGTGGTGGTGTCTGAGGTAGTGTTGGGTCGTGGTGTCTGAGGCAGTGTTGGGTGGTGGTGACCTGAGGCAGGTTTCGGTGGTGGTGTCTGAGTCAGTGTTGGGTGGTGGTGTCTGAGGCAGTGGTTGGGTGGTGGTGTCTGAGGTAGTGGATGGGTGGTGGTGTCTGAGGCAAAGGATGGGTGGTGGTGTCTGATGTAGTGTTGGGTGGTGGTGTCTGAGGCAGTGTTGGGTGGTGGTGTCTGAGGCAGTGTTGGGTGGTGGTGTCTGAGGCAGTGTTGGGTGGTGGTGTCTGAGGCAGTGTTGGGTGGTAGTGTCTGAGGCAGGGGATGGGTGGTGGTGTCTGAGGTAGTGTTGGGTCGTGGTGTCTGAGGCAGTGTTGGGTGGTGGTGTCTGAGGCAGGTTTCGGTGGTGGTGTCTGAGTCAGTGTTGGGTGGTGGTTTCTGAGGCAGTGGTTGGGTGGTGGTGTCTGAGGCAAAGGATGGGTGATGGTGTCTGATGTAGTGTTGAGTGGTGGTGTTTGAGGCATTGTTGGGTGGTGGTGTCTGAGGCAATGTTGGGTGGTGTTGTCTGAGGCAGTGTTGGGTGGTGGTGTCTGAGGCAGTGTTGGGTGGTGGTGTCTGAGGCAGTGTTGGGTGGTGGTGTATGAGGCAGTGATGGGTGGTGGTGTCTGAGGCAGTGTTGGGTGGTGGTGTCTGCGGCAGTGTTGGGTGGTGGTGTCTGAGGCAGTGTTGGGTGGTAGTGTCTGAGGCAGGGGATGGGTGGTGGTGTCTGAGGTAGTGTTGGGTCGTGGTGTCTGAGGCAGTGTTGGGTGGTGGTGACCTGAGGCAGGTTTCGGTGGTGGTGTCTGAGTCAGTGTTGGGTGGTGGTGTCTGAGTCAGTGTTTGGGTGGTGGTGTCTGAGGTAGTGGATGGGTGGTGATGTCTGAGGCAAAGGATGGGTGGTGGTGTCTGATGTAGTGTTGGGTGGTGGTGTATGAGGCAGTGATGGGTGGTGGTGTCTGAGGCAGTGTTGGGTGGTGGTGTCTGCGGCAGTGTTGGGTGGTGGTGTCTGAGGCAGTGTTGGGTGGTAGTGTCTGAGGCAGGGGATGGGTGGTGGTGTCTGAGGTAGTGATGGGTGGTGGTGTCTGAGGCAGTGTTGGGTGGTGGTGTCTGCGGCAGTGTTGGGTGGTGGTGTCTGAGGCAGTGTTGGGTGGTAGTGTCTGAGGCAGGGGATGGGTGGTGGTGTCTGAGGTAGTGTTGGGTCGTGGTGTCTGAGGCATTGTTGGGTGGTGGTGACCTGAGGCAGGTTTCGGTGGTGGTGTCTGAGTCAGTGTTGGGTGGTGGTGTCTGAGGCAGTGGTTGGGTGGTGGTGTCTGAGGTAGTGGATGGGTGGTGGTGTCTGAGGCAAAGGATGGGTGGTGGTGTCTGATGTAGTGTTGGGTGGTGGTGTCTGAGGCAGTGTTGGGTGGTGGTGTCTGAGGCAGTGTTGGGTGGTGGTGTCTGAGGCAGTGTTGGGTGGTGGTGTCTGAGGCAGTGTTGGGTGGTAGTGTCTGAGGCAGGGGATGGGTGGTGGTGTCTGAGGTAGTGTTGGGTCGTGGTGTCTGAGGCAGTGTTGGGTGGTGGTGTCTGAGGCAGGTTTCGGTGGTGGTGTCTGAGTCAGTGTTGGGTGGTGGTTTCTGAGGCAGTGGTTGGGTGGTGGTGTCTGAGGCAAAGGATGGGTGGTGGGGTCTGATGTAGTGTTGGGTTTTGGTGTCTGAGGCAGTGTTGGGTGGTGGTGTCTGAGGTAATGTTGGGTGGTGGTGTCTGAGGCAATGTTGGGTGGTGGTGTCTGAGGCAGTGTTGGGTGGTGGTGTCTGAGGCAGTGTTGGGTGGTGGTGTCTGAGGCAGTGTTGGGTGGTGGTGTCTGAGGCAGTGTTGGGTGGTGGTGTCTGAGGCAGTGTTGGGTGGTGGTGTCTGAGGCAGTGATGGGTGGTGGTGTCTGAGGCAGTGTTTGGTGGTGGTGTCTGAAGCAGTGTTGGGTGATAGTGTCTGAGGCAGTGTTGGGTGGTGATGTCTGAGATAGTGTTGGGTGGTGGTTTCTGAGGCAGTGTTGGGTGGTGGTGTCTGAGGCTTTAGTTGTGTGGTGGTGTCTGAGGCAGTGGTTGGGCGGTGGTATCTGAGGCAGTGTTGGGTAGTGGTTTATGAGAAAGTGTTGGGTGGTGATGTGTAAGGCAGTGTTGGTTGGTGGTTGTGTCAGAGGCAGTGTTGGGTGGTTGTGTCAGAGGCAGTGTTGGGTGGTGGTGTCTGAGGTTTTAGTTGTGTGGTGTTGTCTGAGGCAGTGGTTGGGCGGTGGTGTCTGAGGCAGTGTTGGGTAGTGGTTTATGAGAAAGTGTTGGGTGGTGGTGTCTAAGGCAGTGTTGGTTGGTGGTTGTGTCAGGGGCAGTGTTGGGTGGTGGTGTCTGAGGCTTTAGTTGGGTGGTGGTGTCTGAGGCTTTAGTTGGGTGGTGGTGTCTGAGGCAGTGGTTGGGCGGTGGTGTCTGAGGCAGTGTTGGGTGGTGGTGTCTGAGGCAGTGGATGGGTAGTAGTGTCTGAGGCAGTGTTGTGTGGTGGTGACTGTGGCAGTGTTGGGAGGTGATGTCTGAGGCAGTGTTGGGTGGTGGTGTCTGAGGCAGTGTTGGGTGGTGGGGTCTGATGTAGTGTTGGGTTTTGGTGTCTGAGGCAGTGTTGGGTGGTGGTGTCTGAGGTAATGTTGGGTGGTGGTGTCTGAGGCAATGTTGGGTGGTGGTGTCTGAGGCAGTGTTGGGTGGTGGTGTCTGAGGCAGTGTTGGGTGGTGGTGTCTGAGGCAGTGTTGGGTGGTAGTGTCTGAGGCAGGGGATGGGTGGTGGTGTCTGAGGTAGTGTTGGGTCGTGGTGTCTGAGGCAGTGTTGGGTGGTGGTGTCTGAGGCAGGTTTCGGTGGTGGTGTCTGAGTCAGTGTTGGGTGGTGGTTTCTGAGGCAGTGGTTGGGTGGTGGTGTCTGAGGCAAAGGATGGGTGATGGTGTCTGATGTAGTTTTGAGTGGTGGTGTTTGAGGCATTGTTGGGTGGTGCTGTCTGAGGCAATGTTGGGTGGTGTTGTCTGAGGCAGTGTTGGGTGGTGGTGTCTGAGGCAGTGTTGGGTAGTGGTTTATGAGAAAGTGTTGGGTGGTGGTGTCTAAGGCAGTGTTGGTTGGTGGTTGTGTCAGGGGCAGTGTTGGGTGGTGGTGTCTGAGGCTTTAGTTGGGTGGTGGTGTCTGAGGCTTTAGTTGGGTGGTGGTGACTGAGGCAGTAGTTGGGCGGTGGTGTCTGAGGCAGTGTTGGGTAGTGGTTTATGAGAAAGTGTTGGGTGGTGGTGTCTAAGGCAGTGTTGGTTGGTGGTTGTGTCAGGGGCAGTGTTGGGTGGTGGTGTCTGAGGCTTTAGTTGGGTGGTGGTGTCTGAGGCTTTAGTTGGGTGGTGGTGTCTGAGGCAGTGGTTGGGCGGTGGTGTCTGAGGCAGTGTTGGGTGGTGGTGTCTGAGGCAGTGGATGGGTGGTAGTGTCTGAGGCAGTGTTGTGTGGTGGTGACTGTGGCAGTGTTGGGAGGTGATGTCTGAGGCAGTGTTGGGTGGTGGTGTCTGAGGCAGTGTTGGGTGGTGGGGTCTGATGTAGTGTTGGGTTTTGGTGTCTGAGGCAGTGTTGGGTGGTGGTGTCTGAGGTAATGTTGGGTGGTGGTGTCTGAGGCAATGTTGGGTGGTGGTGTCTGAGGCAGTGTTGGGTGGTGGTGTCTGAGGCAGTGTTGGGTGGTGGTGTCTGAGGCAGTGTTTTGTGGTGGTGTCTGAGGCAGTGTTGGGTGGTGGTGTCTGAGGCAGTGTTGGGTGGTGGTGTCTGAGGCATTGGATGATTGGTGATGTCTGATGTAGTGTTGGGTGGTGGTGTCTGAGGCATTGTTGGGTGGAGGTGTCTAAGGCAGTGTTGGGTTGTGGTGTCTGATGTAGTGTTGGGTGGTGGTGTCTGAGGCAGTGTTGGGTGGTTGTGTCTGAGGCAGTGTTGGGTAGTGGTATATGAGGAATTGTTGGGTGGTGGTGTCTGGGGAAGGGTTGGGTAGTGGTGACTGAGGCAGTAGTGGGTGGTGGAGTTTGAGGCAATGATGGGTGGTGGTGCCTGAGGCAGTGTTGGGTGGTGGTGTCTGAGGTAGTTTTAGGTGGTGGTATCTGAATTAGTGTTGGGTGGTGGTGTCTGAGGCAGTGTTGGGTGATAGTGTCAAAGGCAGTGTTGGTGGAGGTTGCGTCTGAGGCAGTGTTGGGTGGTGGTGTCTGAGGAAGAGTTAGGTGGTGGTGTCAAGGCAGTGTTGGTTGGTGGTTGTGTCTGAGGCAATGTTGGGTGGTGGTGTCTGAGGCATTAGTTGATTGGTGGTGTCTGAGACAGTGGTTGGGTGGTGGTGTCTGAGGCAGTGTTGGGTGGTGGTGTCTGAGGCAGTGGTTGTGTGGTGGTGTCTGAGGCAATTTTGGGTGGTGTTGTCTGAGGCAGTGTTGGGTGGTGTTGTCTGAGGCAGTGTTGGGTGGTGGTGTCTGAGGCAATGTTGGGTGTTGTTGTCTGAGGCAGTGTTGGGTGGTGGTGTCTGAGGCAGTGTTGGGTGGTGGTGTCTGTGGCAGTGATGGGTGGTGGTGTCTGAGGCAGTGTTGGGTGGTGGTGTCTGAGGCAGTGTTGGGTGGTAGTGTCTGAGGCATGGGATGGGTGGTGGTGTCTGAGGTAGTGTTGGGTCGTGGTGTCTGAGGCAGTGTTGGGTGGTGATGTCTGAGGCAGTGTTGGGTGGTGGTGTCTGAGGCAGTGGGTGGGCGGTGGTGTCTGAGGCAGTGTTGGGTTGTAATGTCTGAGGCAGTGTTGGGTGGTGGTGTCTGAGGCAGTGTTGGGTGGTGGTGTCTGAGGCAGTGTTCGGTGGTGATGTCTGAGGCAGTGTTGGGTGGTGGTATCTGAGGCAGTATTGGGTGGTGGTGTCTGAGGCAGTGTTGGGTGGTGGTGTCTGAGGCAGTGTTGGGTGGTGGTATCTGAGGCAGTGTTGGGTGGTGGTGTCTGAGGCAATGTTGGGTGGTGGTGTCTGAGGCAATGTTGGGTGGTGGTGTCTGAGGCAGTGTTGGGTGGTGATGTCTGAGATAGTGTTAGGTGGTGGTTTCTGAGGCAGTGTTGGGTGATGGTGTCTGAGGCTTTAGTTGTGTGGTGGTGTCTGAGGCAGTGGTTGGGCGGTGGTGTCTGAGGCAGTGTTGGGTAGTGGTTTATGAGAAAGTGTTGGGTGGTGGTGTCTAAGGCAGTGTTGGTTGGTGGTTGTGTCAGGGGCAGTGTTGGGTGGTGGTGTCTGAGGCTTTAGTTGGGTGGTGGTGTCTGAGGCTTTAGTTGGGTGGTGGTGTCTGAGGCAGTGGTTGGGCGGTGGTGTCTGAGGCAGTGTTGGGTGGTGGTGTCTGAGGCAGTGGATGGGTGGTAGTGTCTGAGGCAGTGTTGTGTGGTGGTGACTGTGGCAGTGTTGGGAGGTGATGTCTGAGGCAGTGTTGGGTGGTGGTGTCTGAGGCAGTGTTGGGTGGTGGGGTCTGATGTAGTGTTGGGTTTTGGTGTCTGAGGCAGTGTTGGGTGGTGGTGTCTGAGGTAATGTTGGGTGGTGGTGTCTGAGGCAATGTTGGGTGGTGGTGTCTGAGGCAGTGTTGGGTGGTGGTGTCTGAGGCAGTGTTGGGTGGTGGTGTCTGAGGCAGTGTTTTGTGGTGGTGTCTGAGGCAGTGTTGGGTGGTGGTGTCTGAGGCAGTGTTGGGTGGTGGTGTCTGAGGCATTGGATGATTGGTGGTGTCTGATGTAGTGTTGGGTGGTGGTGTCTGAGGCATTGTTGGGTGGAGGTGTCTAAGGCAGTGTTGGGTTGTGGTGTCTGATGTAGTGTTGGGTGGTGGTGTCTGAGGCAGTGTTGGATGGTTGTGTCTGAGGCAGTGTTGGGTAGTGGTATATGAGGAATTGTTGGGTGGTGGTGTCTGGGGAAGGGTTGGGTAGTGGTGACTGAGGCAGTAGTGGGTGGTGGAGTTTGAGGCAATGATGGGTGGTGGTGCCTGAGGCAGTGTTTGGTGGTGGTGTCTGAGGTAGTTTTAGGTGGTGGTATCTGAATTAGTGTTGGGTGGTGGTGTCTGAGGCAGTGTTGGGTGATAGTGTCAAAGGCAGTGTTGGTGGAGGTTGCGTCTGAGGCAGTGTTGGGTGGTGGTGTCTGAGGAAGAGTTAGGTGGTGGTGTCAAGGCAGTGTTGGTTGGTGGTTGTGTCTGAGGCAATGTTGGGTGGTGGTGTCTGAGGCATTAGTTGATTGGTGGTGTCTGAGGCAGTGGTTGGGTGGTGGTGTCTGAGGCAGTGTTGGGTGGTGGTGTCTGAGGCAGTGGTTGTGTGGTGGTGTCTGAGGCAATTTTGGGTGATGTTGTCTGAGGCAGTGTTGGGTGGTGTTGTCTGAGGCAGTGTTGGGTGGTGGTGTCTGAGGCAATGTTGGGTGTTGTTGTCTGAGGCAGTGTTGGGTGGTGGTGTCTGAGGCAGTGTTGGGTGGTGGTGTCTGTGGCAGCGATGGGTGTTGGTGTCTGAGGCAGTGTTGGGTGGTGGTGTCTGAGGCAGTGTTGGGTGGTAGTGTCTGAGGCATGAGATGGGTGGTGGTGTCTGAGGTAGTGTTGGGTCGTGGTGTCTGAGGCAGTGTTGGGTGGTGATGTCTGAGGCAGTGTTGGGTGGTGGTGTCTGAGGCAGTGGGTGGGCGGTGGTGTCTGAGGCAGTGTTGGGTTGTAATGTCTGAGGCAGTGTTAGGTGGTGGTGTCTGAGGCAGTGTTGGGAGGTGATGTCTGAGGCAGTGTTGGGTGGTGGTGTCTGAGGCAGTGTTGGGTGGTGGTGTCTGAGGCAGTGTTCGGTGGTGATGTCTGAGGCAGTGTTGGGTGGTGGTATATGAGGCAGTATTGGGTGGTGGTGTCTGAGGCAGTGTTGGGTGGTGGTGTCTGAGGCAGTGTTGGGTGGTGGTATCTGAGGCAGTGTTGGGTGGTGGTGTCTGAGGCAATGTTGGGTGGTGGTGTCTGAGGCAATGTTGGGTGGTGGTGTCTGAGGCAGTGTTGGGTGGTGATGTCTGAGATAGTGTTGGGTGGTGGTGTCTGAGGCTTTAGTTGTGTGGTGGTGTCTGAGGCAGTGGTTGGGCGGTGGTGTCTGAGGCAGTGTTGGGTAGTGGTTTATGAGAAAGTGTTGGGTGGTGGTGTCTAAGGCAGTGTTGGTTGGTGGTTGTGTCAGGGGCAGTGTTGGGTGGTGGTGTCTGAGGCTTTAGTTGGGTGGTGGTGTCTGAGGCTTTAGTTGGGTGGTGGTGTCTGAGGCAGTGGTTGGGCGGTGGTGTCTGAGGCAGTGTTGGGTGGTGGTGTCTGAGGCAGTGGATGGGTGGTAGTGTCTGAGGCAGTGTTGTGTGGTGGTGACTGTGGCAGTGTTGGGAGGTGATGTCTGAGGCAGTGTTGGGTGGTGGTGTCTGAGGCAGTGTTGGGTGGTGGGGTCTGATGTAGTGTTGGGTTTTGGTGTCTGAGGCAGTGTTGGGTGGTGGTGTCTGAGGTAATGTTGGGTGGTGGTGTCTGAGGCAATGTTGGGTGGTGGTGTCTGAGGCAGTGTTGGGTGGTGGTGTCTGAGGCAGTGTTGGGTGGTGGTGTCTGAGGCAGTGTTTTGTGGTGGTGTCTGAGGCAGTGTTGGGTGGTGGTGTCTGAGGCAGTGTTGGGTGGTGGTGTCTGAGGCATTGGATGATTGGTGGTGTCTGATGTAGTGTTGGGTGGTGGTGTCTGAGGCATTGTTGGGTGGAGGTGTCTAAGGCAGTGTTGGGTTGTGGTGTCTGATGTAGTGTTGGGTGGTGGTCTCTGAGGCAGTGTTGGGTGGTTGTGTCTGAGGCAGTGTTGGGTAGTGGTATATGAGGAATTGTTGGGTGGTGGTGTCTGGGGAAGGGTTGGGTAGTGGTGACTGAGGCAGTAGTGGGTGGTGGAGTTTGAGGCAATGATGGGTGGTGGTGCCTGAGGCAGTGTTGGGTGGTGGTGTCTGAGGTAGTTTTAGGTGGTGGTATCTGAATTAGTGTTGGGTGGTGGTGTCTGAGGCAGTGTTGGGTGATAGTGTCAAAGGCAGTGTTGGTGGAGGTTGCGTCTGAGGCAGTGTTGGGTGGTGGTGTCTGAGGAAGAGTTAGGTGGTGGTGTCAAGGCAGTGTTGGTTGGTGGTTGTGTCTGAGGCAATGTTGGGTGGTGGTGTCTGAGGCATTAGTTGATTGGTGGTGTCTGAGGCAGTGGTTGGGTGGTGGTGTCTGAGGCAGTGTTGGGTGGTGGTGTCTGAGGCAGTGGTTGTGTGGTGGTGTCTGAGGCAATTTTGGGTGGTGTTGTCTGAGGCAGTGTTGGGTGGTGTTGTCTGAGGCAGTGTTGGGTGGTGGTGTCTGAGGCAATGTTGGGTGTTGTTGTCTGAGGCAGTGTTGGGTGGTGATGTCTGAGGCAGTGTTGGGTGGTGGTGTCTGAGGCAGTGGGTGGGCGGTGGTGTCTGAGGCAGTGTTGGGTTGTAATGTCTGAGGCAGTGTTGGGTGGTGGTGTCTGAGGCAGTGTTGGGAGGTGATGTCTGAGGCAGTGTTGGGTGGTGGTGTCTGACGCAGTGTTGGGTGGTGGTGTCTGAGGCAGTGTTCGGTGGTGATGTCTGAGGCAGTGTTGGGTGGTGGTATCTGAGGCAGTATTGGGTGGTGGTGTCTGAGGCAGTGTTGGGTGGTGGTGTCTGAGGCAGTGTTGGGTGGTGGTATCTGAGGCAGTGTTGGGTGGTGGTGTCTGAGGCAATGTTGGGTGGTGGTGTCTGAGGCAATGTTGGGTGGTGGTGTCTGAGGCAGTGTTGGGTGGTGGTGTCTGATGTAGTGTTGGGTGGTGGTGTCTGAGGCAGTGTTGGGTGGTTGTGTCTGAGGCAGTGTTGGGTAGTGGTATATGAGGAATTGTTGGGTGGTGGTGTCTGGGGAAGTGTTGGGTGGTGGTGACTGAGGCAGTAGTGGGTGGTGGAGTCTGAGGCAATGATGGGTGGTGGTGCCTGAGGCAGTGTTGGGTGGTGTAGTCTGAGGCAGTGTTGGGTGGAAGTGCATGAGGCAGTTGGTGTGGTGGTGTCTGAGGCAGTGTTGGGTGGTGGTGTCTGAGGTAGTTTTAGGTGGTGGTATCTGAATTAGTGTTGGGTGGTGGTGTCTGAGGCAGTGTTGGGTGATAGTGTCTACGGCAGTGTTGGTTGAGGTTGCGTCTGAGGCAGTGTTGGGTGGTGGTGTCTGAGGAAGTGTTAGGTGGTGGTGTCAAGGCAGTGTTGGTTGGTGGTTGCGTCTGAGGCAATGTTGGGTGGTGGTGTCTGAGGCATTACTTGATTGGTGGTGTCTGAGGCAGTGGTTGGGTGGTGGTGTCTGAGGCAGTGTTGGGTGGTGGTGTCTGAGGCAGTGGTTGTGTGGTGGTGTCTGAGGCAATTTTGGGTGGTGTTGTCTGAGGTAGTGTTGGGTGGTGTTGTCTGAGGCAGTGTTGGGTGGTGGTGTCTGAGGCAATTTTGGGTGGTGTTGTCTGAGGCAGTGTTGGGTGGTGGTGTCTGAGGCAGTGTTGGGTGGTGGTGTCTGTGGCAGTGATGGGTGGTGGTGTCTGAGGCAGTGTTAGGTGGTGGTGTCTGAGGCAGGGGATGGGTGGTGGTGTCTGAGGTAGTGTTGGGTCGTGGTGTCTGAGGCAGTGTTGGGTGGTAGTGTCTGAGGCAGGGGATGGGTGGTGGTGTCTGAGGCAGTGTTGGGTCGTGGTGTCTGAGGCAGTGTTGGGTGGTGGTGTCTGAGGCAGGTTTCGGTGGTGGTGTCTGAGTCAGTGTTGGGTGGTGGTTTCTGAGGCAGTGGTTGGGTGGTGGTGTCTGAGGCAAAGGATGGGTGATGGTGTCTGATGTAGTTTTGAGTGGTGGTGTTTGAGGCATTGTTGGGTGGTGCTGTCTGAGGCAATGTTGGGTGGTGTTGTCTGAGGCAGTGTTGGGTGGTGGTGTCTGAGGCAGTGATGGGTGGTGGTGTCTGAGGCAGTGTTTGGTGGTGGTGTCTGAAGCAGTGTTGGGTGGTAGTGTCTGAGGCAGTGTTGGGTGGTGATGTCTGAGATAGTGTTGGGTGGTGGTTTCTGAGGCAGTGTTGGGTGGTGGTGTCTGAGGCTTTAGTTGTGTGGTGGTGACTGAGGCAGTAGTTGGGCGGTGGTGTCTGAGGCAGTGTTGGGTAGTGGTTTATGAGAAAGTGTTGGGTGGTGGTGTCTAAGGCAGTGTTGGTTGGTGGTTGTGTCAGGGGCAGTGTTGGGTGGTGGTGTCTGAGGCTTTAGTTGGGTGGTGGTGTCTGAGGCTTTAGTTGGGTGGTGGTGTCTGAGGCAGTGGTTGGGCGGTGGTGTCTGAGGCAGTGTTGGGTGGTGGTGTCTGAGGCAGTGGGTGGGTGGTAGTGTCTGAGGCAGTGTTGTGTGGTGGTGACTGTGGCAGTGTTGGGAGGTGATGTCTGAGGCAGTGTTGGGTGGTGGTGTCTGAGGCAGTGTTGGGTGGTGGGGTCTGATGTAGTGTTGGGTTTTGGTGTCTGAGGCAGTGTTGGGTGGTGGTGTCTGAGGTAATGTTGGGTGGTGGTGTCTGAGGCAATGTTGGGTGGTGGTGTCTGAGGCAGTGTTGGGTGGTGGTGTCTGAGGCAGTGTTGGGTGGTGGTGTCTGAGGCAGTGTTTTGTGGTGGTGTCTGAGGCAGTGTTGGGTGGTGGTGTCTGAGGCAGTGTTGGGTGGTGGTGTCTGAGGCATTGGATGATTGGTGATGTCTGATGTAGTGTTGGGTGGTGGTGTCTGAGGCATTGTTGGGTGGAGGTGTCTAAGGCAGTGTTGGGTTGTGGTGTCTGATGTAGTGTTGGGTGGTGGTGTCTGAGGCAGTGTTGGGTGGTTGTGTCTGAGGCAGTGTTGGGTAGTGGTATATGAGGAATTGTTGGGTGGTGGTGTCTGGGGAAGGGTTGGGTAGTGGTGACTGAGGCAGTAGTGGGTGGTGGAGTTTGAGGCAATGATGGGTGGTGGTGCCTGAGGCAGTGCTGGGTGGTGGTGTCTGAGGTAGTTTTAGGTGGTGGTATCTGAATTAGTGTTGGGTGGTGGTGTCTGAGGCAGTGTTGGGTGATAGTGTCAAAGGCAGTGTTGGTGGAGGTTGCGTCTGAGGCAGTGTTGGGTGGTGGTGTCTGAGGAAGAGTTAGGTGGTGGTGTCAAGGCAGTGTTGGTTGGTGGTTGTGTCTGAGGCAATGTTGGGTGGTGGTGTCTGAGGCATTAGTTGATTGGTGGTGTCTGAGGCAGTGGTTGGGTGGTGGTGTCTGAGGCAGTGTTGGTTGGTGGTGTCTGAGGCAGTGGTTGTGTGGTGGTGTCTGAGGCAATTTTGGGTGGTGTTGTCTGAGGCAGTGTTGGGTGGTGTTGTCTGAGGCAGTGTTGGGTGGTGGTGTCTGAGGCAATGTTGGGTGTTGTTGTCTGAGGCAGTGTTGGGTGGTGGTGTCTGAGGCAGTGTTGGGTGGTGGTGTCTGTGGCAGTGATGGGTGGTGGTGTCTGAGGCAGTGTTGGGTGGTGGTGTCTGAGGCAGTGTTGGGTGGTAGTGTCTGAGGCATGGGATGGGTGGTGGTGTCTGAGGTAGTGTTGGGTCGTGGTGTCTGAGGCAGTGTTGGGTGGTGATGTCTGAGGCAGTGTTGGGTGGTGGTGTCTGAGGCAGTGGGTGGGCGGTGGTGTCTGAGGCAGTGTTGGGTTGTAATGTCTGAGGCAGTGTTGGGTGGTGGTGTCTGAGGCAGTGTTGGGTGGTGGTGTCTGAGGCAGTGTTCGGTGGTGATGTCTGAGGCAGTGTTGGGTGGTGGTATCTGAGGCAGTATTGGGTGGTGGTGTCTGAGGCAGTGTTGGGTGGTGGTGTCTGAGGCAGTGTTGGGTGGTGGTATCTGAGGCAGTGTTGGGTGGTGGTGTCTGAGGCAATGTTGGGTGGTGGTGTCTGAGGCAATGTTGGGTGGTGGTGTCTGAGGCAGTGTTGGGTGGTGATGTCTGAGATAGTGTTGGGTGGTGGTGTCTGAGGCTTTAGTTGTGTGGTGGTGTCTGAGGCAGTGGTTGGGCGGTGGTGTCTGAGGCAGTGTTGGGTAGTGGTTTATGAGAAAGTGTTGGGTGGTGGTGTCTAAGGCAGTGTTGGTTGGTGGTTGTGTCAGGGGCAGTGTTGGGTGGTGGTGTCTGAGGCTTTAGTTGGGTGGTGGTGTCTGAGGCTATAGTTGGGTGGTGGTGTCTGAGGCAGTGGTTGGGCGGTGGTGTCTGAGGCAGTGTTGGGTGGTGGTGTCTGAGGCAGTGGATGGGTGGTAGTGTCTGAGGCAGTGTTGTGTGGTGGTGACTGTGGCAGTGTTGGGAGGTGATGTCTGAGGCAGTGTTGGGTGGTGGTGTCTGAGGCAGTGTTGGGTGGTGGGGTCTGATGTAGTGTTGGGTTTTGGTGTCTGAGGCAGTGTTGGGTGGTGGTGTCTGAGGTAATGTTGGGTGGTGGTGTCTGAGGCAATGTTGGGTGGTGGTGTCTGAGGCAGTGTTGGGTGGTGGTGTCTGAGGCAGTGTTGGGTGGTGGTGTCTGAGGCAGTGTTTTGTGGTGGTGTCTGAGGCAGTGTTGGGTGGTGGTGTCTGAGGCAGTGTTGGGTGGTGGTGTCTGAGGCATTGGATGATTGGTGGTGTCCGATGTAGTGTTGGGTGGTGGTGTCTGAGGTATTGTTGGGTGGAGGTGTCTAAGGCAGTGTTGGGTTGTGGTGTCTGATGTAGTGTTGGGTGGTGGTGTCTGAGGCAGTGTTGGGTGGTTGTGTCTGAGGCAGTGTTGGGTAGTGGTATATGAGGAATTGTTGGGTGGTGGTGTCTGGGGAAGGGTTGGGTAGTGGTGACTGAGGCAGTAGTGGGTGGTGGAGTTTGAGGCAATGATGGGTGGTGGTGCCTGAGGCAGTGTTGGGTGGTGGTGTCTGAGGTAGTTTTAGGTGGTGGTATCTGAATTAGTGTTGGGTGGTGGTGTCTGAGGCAGTGTTGGGTGATAGTGTCAAAGGCAGTGTTGGTGGAGGTTGCGTCTGAGGCAGTGTTGGGTGGTGGTGTCTGAGGAAGAGTTAGGTGGTGGTGTCAAGGCAGTGTTGGTTGGTGGTTGTGTCTGAGGCAATGTTGGGTGGTGGTGTCTGAGGCATTAGTTGATTGGTGGTGTCTGAGGCAGTGGTTGGGTGGTGGTGTCTGAGGCAGTGTTGGGTGGTGGTGTCTGAGGCAGTGGTTGTGTGGTGGTGTCTGAGGCAATTTTGGGTGATGTTGTCTGAGGCAGTGTTGGGTGGTGTTGTCTGAGGCAGTGTTGGGTGGTGGTGTCTGAGGCAATGTTGGGTGTTGTTGTCTGAGGCAGTGTTGGGTGGTGGTGTCTGAGGCAGTGTTGGGTGGTGGTGTCTGTGGCAGCGATGGGTGGTGGTGTCTGAGGCAGTGTTGGGTTGTGGTGTCTGATGTAGTGTTGGGTGGTGGTCTCTGAGGCAGTGTTGGGTGGTTGTGTCTGAGGCAGTGTTGGGTAGTGGTATATGAGGAATTGTTGGGTGGTGGTGTCTGGGGAAGGGTTGGGTAGTGGTGACTGAGGCAGTAGTGGGTGGTGGAGTTTGAGGCAATGATGGGTGGTGGTGCCTGAGGCAGTGTTGGGTGGTGGTGTCTGAGGTAGTTTTAGGTGGTGGTATCTGAATTAGTGTTGGGTGGTGGTGTCTGAGGCAGTGTTGGGTGATAGTGTCAAAGGCAGTGTTGGTGGAGGTTGCGTCTGAGGCAGTGTTGGGTGGTGGTGTCTGAGGAAGAGTTAGGTGGTGGTGTCAAGGCAGTGTTGGTTGGTGGTTGTGTCTGAGGCAATGTTGGGTGGTGGTGTCTGAGGCATTAGTTGATTGGTGGTGTCTGAGGCAGTGGTTGGGTGGTGGTGTCTGAGGCAGTGTTGGGTGGTGGTGTCTGAGGCAGTGGTTGTGTGGTGGTGTCTGAGGCAATTTTGGGTGGTGTTGTCTGAGGCAGTGTTGGGTGGTGTTGTCTGAGGCAGTGTTGGGTGGTGGTGTCTGAGGCAATGTTGGGTGTTGTTGTCTGAGGCAGTGTTGGGTGGTGATGTCTGAGGCAGTGTTGGGTGGTGGTGTCTGAGGCAGTGGGTGGGCGGTGGTGTCTGAGGCAGTGTTGGGTTGTAATGTCTGAGGCAGTGTTGGGTGGTGGTGTCTGAGGCAGTGTTGGGAGGTGATGTCTGAGGCAGTGTTGGGTGGTGGTGTCTGACGCAGTGTTGGGTGGTGGTGTCTGAGGCAGTGTTCGGTGGTGATGTCTGAGGCAGTGTTGGGTGGTGGTATCTGAGGCAGTATTGGGTGGTGGTGTCTGAGGCAGTGTTGGGTGGTGGTGTCTGAGGCAGTGTTGGGTGGTGGTATCTGAGGCAGTGTTGGGTGGTGGTGTCTGAGGCAATGTTGGGTGGTGGTGTCTGAGGCAATGTTGGGTGGTGGTGTCTGAGGCAGTGTTGGGTGGTGGTGTCTGATGTAGTGTTGGGTGGTGGTGTCTGAGGCAGTGTTGGGTGGTTGTGTCTGAGGCAGTGTTGGGTAGTGGTATATGAGGAATTGTTGGGTGGTGGTGTCTGGGGAAGTGTTGGGTGGTGGTGACTGAGGCAGTAGTGGGTGGTGGAGTCTGAGGCAATGATGGGTGGTGGTGCCTGAGGCAGTGTTGGGTGGTGTAGTCTGAGGCAGTGTTGGGTGGAAGTGCATGAGGCAGTTGGTGTGGTGGTGTCTGAGGCAGTGTTGGGTGGTGGTGTCTGAGGTAGTTTTAGGTGGTGGTATCTGAATTAGTGTTGGGTGGTGGTGTCTGAGGCAGTGTTGGGTGATAGTGTCTACGGCAGTGTTGGTTGAGGTTGCGTCTGAGGCAGTGTTGGGTGGTGGTGTCTGAGGAAGTGTTAGGTGGTGGTGTCAAGGCAGTGTTGGTTGGTGGTTGCGTCTGAGGCAATGTTGGGTGGTGGTGTCTGAGGCATTACTTGATTGGTGGTGTCTGAGGCAGTGGTTGGGTGGTGGTGTCTGAGGCAGTGTTGGGTGGTGGTGTCTGAGGCAGTGGTTGTGTGGTGGTGTCTGAGGCAATTTTGGGTGGTGTTGTCTGAGGTAGTGTTGGGTGGTGTTGTCTGAGGCAGTGTTGGGTGGTGGTGTCTGAGGCAATTTTGGGTGGTGTTGTCTGAGGCAGTGTTGGGTGGTGGTGTCTGAGGCAGTGTTGGGTGGTGGTGTCTGTGGCAGTGATGGGTGGTGGTGTCTGAGGCAGTGTTAGGTGGTGGTGTCTGAGGCAGGGGATGGGTGGTGGTGTCTGAGGTAGTGTTGGGTCGTGGTGTCTGAGGCAGTGTTGGGTGGTAGTGTCTGAGGCAGGGGATGGGTGGTGGTGTCTGAGGCAGTGTTGGGTCGTGGTGTCTGAGGCAGTGTTGGGTGGTGGTGTCTGAGGCAGGTTTCGGTGGTGGTGTCTGAGTCAGTGTTGGGTGGTGGTTTCTGAGGCAGTGGTTGGGTGGTGGTGTCTGAGGCAAAGGATGGGTGATGGTGTCTGATGTAGTTTTGAGTGGTGGTGTTTGAGGCATTGTTGGGTGGTGCTGTCTGAGGCAATGTTGGGTGGTGTTGTCTGAGGCAGTGTTGGGTGGTGGTGTCTGAGGCAGTGATGGGTGGTGGTGTCTGAGGCAGTGTTTGGTGGTGGTGTCTGAAGCAGTGTTGGGTGGTAGTGTCTGAGGCAGTGTTGGGTGGTGATGTCTGAGATAGTGTTGGGTGGTGGTTTCTGAGGCAGTGTTGGGTGGTGGTGTCTGAGGCTTTAGTTGTGTGGTGGTGACTGAGGCAGTAGTTGGGCGGTGGTGTCTGAGGCAGTGTTGGGTAGTGGTTTATGAGAAAGTGTTGGGTGGTGGTGTCTAAGGCAGTGTTGGTTGGTGGTTGTGTCAGGGGCAGTGTTGGGTGGTGGTGTCTGAGGCTTTAGTTGGGTGGTGGTGTCTGAGGCTTTAGTTGGGTGGTGGTGTCTGAGGCAGTGGTTGGGCGGTGGTGTCTGAGGCAGTGTTGGGTGGTGGTGTCTGAGGCAGTGGGTGGGTGGTAGTGTCTGAGGCAGTGTTGTGTGGTGGTGACTGTGGCAGTGTTGGGAGGTGATGTCTGAGGCAGTGTTGGGTGGTGGTGTCTGAGGCAGTGTTGGGTGGTGGGGTCTGATGTAGTGTTGGGTTTTGGTGTCTGAGGCAGTGTTGGGTGGTGGTGTCTGAGGTAATGTTGGGTGGTGGTGTCTGAGGCAATGTTGGGTGGTGGTGTCTGAGGCAGTGTTGGGTGGTGGTGTCTGAGGCAGTGTTGGGTGGTGGTGTCTGAGGCAGTGTTTTGTGGTGGTGTCTGAGGCAGTGTTGGGTGGTGGTGTCTGAGGCAGTGTTGGGTGGTGGTGTCTGAGGCATTGGATGATTGGTGATGTCTGATGTAGTGTTGGGTGGTGGTGTCTGAGGCATTGTTGGGTGGAGGTGTCTAAGGCAGTGTTGGGTTGTGGTGTCTGATGTAGTGTTGGGTGGTGGTGTCTGAGGCAGTGTTGGGTGGTTGTGTCTGAGGCAGTGTTGGGTAGTGGTATATGAGGAATTGTTGGGTGGTGGTGTCTGGGGAAGGGTTGGGTAGTGGTGACTGAGGCAGTAGTGGGTGGTGGAGTTTGAGGCAATGATGGGTGGTGGTGCCTGAGGCAGTGCTGGGTGGTGGTGTCTGAGGTAGTTTTAGGTGGTGGTATCTGAATTAGTGTTGGGTGGTGGTGTCTGAGGCAGTGTTGGGTGATAGTGTCAAAGGCAGTGTTGGTGGAGGTTGCGTCTGAGGCAGTGTTGGGTGGTGGTGTCTGAGGAAGAGTTAGGTGGTGGTGTCAAGGCAGTGTTGGTTGGTGGTTGTGTCTGAGGCAATGTTGGGTGGTGGTGTCTGAGGCATTAGTTGATTGGTGGTGTCTGAGGCAGTGGTTGGGTGGTGGTGTCTGAGGCAGTGTTGGTTGGTGGTGTCTGAGGCAGTGGTTGTGTGGTGGTGTCTGAGGCAATTTTGGGTGGTGTTGTCTGAGGCAGTGTTGGGTGGTGTTGTCTGAGGCAGTGTTGGGTGGTGGTGTCTGAGGCAATGTTGGGTGTTGTTGTCTGAGGCAGTGTTGGGTGGTGGTGTCTGAGGCAGTGTTGGGTGGTGGTGTCTGTGGCAGTGATGGGTGGTGGTGTCTGAGGCAGTGTTGGGTGGTGGTGTCTGAGGCAGTGTTGGGTGGTAGTGTCTGAGGCATGGGATGGGTGGTGGTGTCTGAGGTAGTGTTGGGTCGTGGTGTCTGAGGCAGTGTTGGGTGGTGATGTCTGAGGCAGTGTTGGGTGGTGGTGTCTGAGGCAGTGGGTGGGCGGTGGTGTCTGAGGCAGTGTTGGGTTGTAATGTCTGAGGCAGTGTTGGGTGGTGGTGTCTGAGGCAGTGTTGGGTGGTGGTGTCTGAGGCAGTGTTCGGTGGTGATGTCTGAGGCAGTGTTGGGTGGTGGTATCTGAGGCAGTATTGGGTGGTGGTGTCTGAGGCAGTGTTGGGTGGTGGTGTCTGAGGCAGTGTTGGGTGGTGGTATCTGAGGCAGTGTTGGGTGGTGGTGTCTGAGGCAATGTTGGGTGGTGGTGTCTGAGGCAATGTTGGGTGGTGGTGTCTGAGGCAGTGTTGGGTGGTGATGTCTGAGATAGTGTTGGGTGGTGGTGTCTGAGGCTTTAGTTGTGTGGTGGTGTCTGAGGCAGTGGTTGGGCGGTGGTGTCTGAGGCAGTGTTGGGTAGTGGTTTATGAGAAAGTGTTGGGTGGTGGTGTCTAAGGCAGTGTTGGTTGGTGGTTGTGTCAGGGGCAGTGTTGGGTGGTGGTGTCTGAGGCTTTAGTTGGGTGGTGGTGTCTGAGGCTATAGTTGGGTGGTGGTGTCTGAGGCAGTGGTTGGGCGGTGGTGTCTGAGGCAGTGTTGGGTGGTGGTGTCTGAGGCAGTGGATGGGTGGTAGTGTCTGAGGCAGTGTTGTGTGGTGGTGACTGTGGCAGTGTTGGGAGGTGATGTCTGAGGCAGTGTTGGGTGGTGGTGTCTGAGGCAGTGTTGGGTGGTGGGGTCTGATGTAGTGTTGGGTTTTGGTGTCTGAGGCAGTGTTGGGTGGTGGTGTCTGAGGTAATGTTGGGTGGTGGTGTCTGAGGCAATGTTGGGTGGTGGTGTCTGAGGCAGTGTTGGGTGGTGGTGTCTGAGGCAGTGTTGGGTGGTGGTGTCTGAGGCAGTGTTTTGTGGTGGTGTCTGAGGCAGTGTTGGGTGGTGGTGTCTGAGGCAGTGTTGGGTGGTGGTGTCTGAGGCATTGGATGATTGGTGGTGTCCGATGTAGTGTTGGGTGGTGGTGTCTGAGGTATTGTTGGGTGGAGGTGTCTAAGGCAGTGTTGGGTTGTGGTGTCTGATGTAGTGTTGGGTGGTGGTGTCTGAGGCAGTGTTGGGTGGTTGTGTCTGAGGCAGTGTTGGGTAGTGGTATATGAGGAATTGTTGGGTGGTGGTGTCTGGGGAAGGGTTGGGTAGTGGTGACTGAGGCAGTAGTGGGTGGTGGAGTTTGAGGCAATGATGGGTGGTGGTGCCTGAGGCAGTGTTGGGTGGTGGTGTCTGAGGTAGTTTTAGGTGGTGGTATCTGAATTAGTGTTGGGTGGTGGTGTCTGAGGCAGTGTTGGGTGATAGTGTCAAAGGCAGTGTTGGTGGAGGTTGCGTCTGAGGCAGTGTTGGGTGGTGGTGTCTGAGGAAGAGTTAGGTGGTGGTGTCAAGGCAGTGTTGGTTGGTGGTTGTGTCTGAGGCAATGTTGGGTGGTGGTGTCTGAGGCATTAGTTGATTGGTGGTGTCTGAGGCAGTGGTTGGGTGGTGGTGTCTGAGGCAGTGTTGGGTGGTGGTGTCTGAGGCAGTGGTTGTGTGGTGGTGTCTGAGGCAATTTTGGGTGATGTTGTCTGAGGCAGTGTTGGGTGGTGTTGTCTGAGGCAGTGTTGGGTGGTGGTGTCTGAGGCAATGTTGGGTGTTGTTGTCTGAGGCAGTGTTGGGTGGTGGTGTCTGAGGCAGTGTTGGGTGGTGGTGTCTGTGGCAGCGATGGGTGGTGGTGTCTGAGGCAGTGTTGGGTGGTGGTGTCTGAGGCAGTGTTGGGTGGTAGTGTCTGAGGCATGAGATGGGTGGTGGTGTCTGAGGTAGTGTTGGGTCGTGGTGTCTGAGGCAGTGTTGGGTGGTGATGTCTGAGGCAGTGTTGGGTGGTGGTGTCTGAGGCAGTGGGTGGGCGGTGGTGTCTGAGGCAGTGTTGGGTTGTAATGTCTGAGGCAGTGTTGGGTGGTGGTGTCTGAGGCAGTGTTGGGAGGTGATGTCTGAGGCAGTGTTGGGTGGTGGTGTCTGAGGCAGTGTTGGGTGGTGGTGTCTGAGGCAGTGTTCGGTGGTGATGTCTGAGGCAGTGTTGGGTGGTGGTATCTGAGGCAGTATTGGGTGGTGGTGTCTGAGGCAGTGTTGGGTGGTGGTGTCTGAGGCAGTGTTGGGTGGTGGTATCTGAGGCAGTGTTGGGTGGTGGTGTCTGAGGCAATGTTGGGTGGTGGTGTCTGAGGCAATGTTGGGTGGTGGTGTCTGAGGCAGTGTTGGGTGGTGATGTCTGAGATAGTGTTGGGTGGTGGTGTCTGAGGCTTTAGTTGTGTGGTGGTGTCTGAGGCAGTGGTTGGGCGGTGGTGTCTGAGGCAGTGTTGGGTAGTGGTTTATGAGAAAGTGTTGGGTGGTGGTGTCTAAGGCAGTGTTGGTTGGTGGTTGTGTCAGGGGCAGTGTTGGGTGGTGGTGTCTGAGGCTTTAGTTGGGTGGTGGTGTCTGAGGCTATAGTTGGGTGGTGGTGTCTGAGGCAGTGGTTGGGCGGTGGTGTCTGAGGCAGTGTTGGGTGGTGGTGTCTGAGGCAGTGGATGGGTGGTAGTGTCTGAGGCAGTGTTGTGTGGTGGTGACTGTGGCAGTGTTGGGAGGTGATGTCTGAGGCAGTGTTGGGTGGTGGTGTCTGAGGCAGTGTTGGGTGGTGGGGTCTGATGTAGTGTTGGGTTTTGGTGTCTGAGGCAGTGTTGGGTGGTGGTGTCTGAGGTAATGTTGGGTGGTGGTGTCTGAGGCAATGTTGGGTGGTGGTGTCTGAGGCAGTGTTGGGTGGTGGTGTCTGAGGCAGTGTTGGGTGGTGGTGTCTGAGGCAGTGTTTTGTGGTGGTGTCTGAGGCAGTGTTGGGTGGTGGTGTCTGAGGCAGTGTTGGGTGGTGGTGTCTGAGGCATTGGATGATTGGTGGTGTCTGATGTAGTGTTGGGTGGTGGTGTCTGAGGCATTGTTGGGTGGAGGTGTCTAAGGCAGTGTTGGGTTGTGGTGTCTGATGTAGTGTTGGGTGGTGGTGTCTGAGGCAGTGTTGGGTGGTTGTGTCTGAGGCAGTGTTGGGTAGTGGTATATGAGGAATTGTTGGGTGGTGGTGTCTGGGGAAGGGTTGGGTAGTGGTGACTGAGGCAGTAGTGGGTGGTGGAGTTTGAGGCAATGATGGGTGGTGGTGCCTGAGGCAGTGTTGGGTGGTGGTGTCTGAGGTAGTTTTAGGTGGTGGTATCTGAATTAGTGTTGGGTGGTGGTGTCTGAGGCAGTGTTGGGTGATAGTGTCAAAGGCAGTGTTGGTGGAGGTTGCGTCTGAGGCAGTGTTGGGTGGTGGTGTCTGAGGAAGAGTTAGGTGGTGGTGTCAAGGCAGTGTTGGTTGGTGGTTGTGTCTGAGGCAATGTTGGGTGGTGGTGTCTGAGGCATTAGTTGATTGGTGGTGTCTGAGGCAGTGGTTGGGTGGTGGTGTCTGAGGCAGTGTTGGGTGGTGGTGTCTGAGGCAGTGGTTGTGTGGTGGTGTCTGAGGCAATTTTGGGTGGTGTTGTCTGAGGCAGTGTTGGGTGGTGTTGTCTGAGGCAGTGTTGGGTGGTGGTGTCTGAGGCAATGTTGGGTGTTGTTGTCTGAGGCAGTGTTGGGTGGTGATGTCTGAGGCAGTGTTGGGTGGTGGTGTCTGAGGCAGTGGGTGGGCGGTGGTGTCTGAGGCAGTGTTGGGTTGTAATGTCTGAGGCAGTGTTGGGTGGTGGTGTCTGAGGCAGTGTTGGGAGGTGATGTCTGAGGCAGTGTTGGGTGGTGGTGTCTGACGCAGTGTTGGGTGGTGGTGTCTGAGGCAGTGTTCGGTGGTGATGTCTGAGGCAGTGTTGGGTGGTGGTATCTGAGGCAGTATTGGGTGGTGGTGTCTGAGGCAGTGTTGGGTGGTGGTGTCTGAGGCAGTGTTGGGTGGTGGTATCTGAGGCAGTGTTGGGTGGTGGTGTCTGAGGCAATGTTGGGTGGTGGTGTCTGAGGCAATGTTGGGTGGTGGTGTCTGAGGCAGTGTTGGGTGGTGGTGTCTGATGTAGTGTTGGGTGGTGGTGTCTAAGGCAGTGTTGGGTGGTGGTGTCTGAGGCAATGTTGGGTGGTGGTTTCTGAGGCAGTGTTGGGTGGTGGTGTCTGATGTAGTGTTGGGTAGTGGTGTCTGAGGCAGTGGATGGGTGGTGCTGTCTGATGTAGTGTTGGGTGGTGGTGTCTGAGGCAGTGTTGGGTGGTTGTGTCTGAGGCAGTGTTGGGTAGTGGTATATGAGGAATTGTTGGGTGGTGGTGTCTGGGGAAGTGTTGGGTGGTGGTGACTGAGGCAGTAGTGGGTGGTGGAGTCTGAGGCAATGATGGGTGGTGGTGCCTGAGGCAGTGTTGGGTGGTGTAGTCTGAGGCAGTGTTGGGTGGAAGTGCATGAGGCAGTTGGTGTGGTGGTGTCTGAGGCAGTGTTGGGTGGTGGTGTCTGAGGTAGTTTTAGGTGGTGGTATCTGAATTAGTGTTGGGTGGTGGTGTCTGAGGCAGTGTTGGGTGATAGTGTCTACGGCAGTGTTGGTTGAGGTTGCGTCTGAGGCAGTGTTGGGTGGTGGTGTCTGAGGAAGTGTTAGGTGGTGGTGTCAAGGCAGTGTTGGTTGGTGGTTGCGTCTGAGGCAATGTTGGGTGGTGGTGTCTGAGGCATTACTTGATTGGTGGTGTCTGAGGCAGTGGTTGGGTGGTGGTGTCTGAGGCAGTGTTGGGTGGTGGTGTCTGAGGCAGTGGTTGTGTGGTGGTGTCTGAGGCAATTTTGGGTGGTGTTGTCTGAGGTAGTGTTGGGTGGTGTTGTCTGAGGCAGTGTTGGGTGGTGGTGTCTGAGGCAATTTTGGGTGGTGTTGTCTGAGGCAGTGTTGGGTGGTGGTGTCTGAGGCAGTGTTGGGTGGTGGTGTCTGTGGCAGTGATGGGTGGTGGTGTCTGAGGCAGTGTTAGGTGGTGGTGTCTGAGGCAGTGTTGGGTGGTGGTGTCTAAGGCTTTAGTTGGGTGGTGGTGTCTGAGGCAGTGGTTGGGCGGTGGTGTCTGAGGCAGTGTTGGGTGGTGGTGTCTGAGGCAGTGTTGGGTGGTGGTGTCTGAGGCAGTGGATGGGTGGTAGTGTCTGAGGCAGTGTTGTGTGGTGGTGACTGTGGCAGTGTTGGTAGGTGATGTCTGAGGCAGTGTTGGGTGGTGGTGTCTGAGGCAGTGTTGGGTGGTGGGGTCTGATGTAGTGTTGGGTTTTGGTGTCTGAGGCAGTGTTGGGTGGTGGTGTCTGAGGTAATGTTGGGTGGTGGTGTCTGAGGCAATGTTGGGTGGTGGTGTCTGAGGCAGTGTTGGGTGGTGGTGTCTGAGGCAGTGTTGGGTGGTGGTGTCTGAGGCAGTGTTGGGTGGTGGTGTCTGAGGCAGTGTTGGGTGGTGGTGTCTGAGGCAGTGTTGGGTGGTGGTGTCTGAGGCATTGGATGATTGGTGGTGTCTGATGTAGTGTTGGATGGTGGTGTCTGAGGCATTGTTGGGTGGAGGTCTCTAAGGCAGTGTTGGGTGGTGGTGTCTGATGTAGTGTTGGGTGGTGGTGTTTGAGGAAGTGTTGGGTGGTTGTGTCTGAGGCAGTGTTGGGTAGTGGTATATGAGGAATTGTTGGGTGGTGGTGTCTGGGGAAGGGTTGGGTAGTGGTGACAGAGGCAGTAGTGGGTGGTGGAGTTTGAGGCAATGATGGGTGGTGGTCCCTGAGGCAGTGTTGGGTGGTGGTGTCTGAGGTAGTTTTAGGTGGTGGTATCTGAATTAGTGTTGGGTGGTGATGTCTGAGGCAGTGTTGGGTGATAGTGTCTAAGGCAGTGTTGGTGGAGGTTGCGTCTGAGGCAGTGTTGGGTGGTGGTGTCTGAGGAAGTGTTAGGTGGTGGTGTCAAGGCAGTGTTGGTTGGTGGTTGTGTCTGAGGCAATGTTGGGTGGTGGTGTCTGAGGCATTAGTTGATTGGTGGTGTCTGAGGCAGTGGTTGGGTGGTGGTGTCTGAGGCAGTGTTGGGTGGTGGTGTCTGAGGCAGTGGTTGTGTGGTGGTGTCTGAGGCAATTTTGGGTGGTGTTGTCTGAGGCAGTGTTGGGTGGTGTTGTCTGAGGCAGTGTTGGGTGGTGGTGTCTGAGGCAATGTTGGGTGGTGTTGTCTGAGGCAGTGTTGGGTGGTGGTGTCTGAGGCAGTGTTGGGTGGTGGTGTCTGTGGCAGTGATGGGTGGTGGTGTCTGAGGCAGTGTTGGGTGGTGGTGTCTGAGGCAGTGTTGGGTGGTAGTGTCTGAGGCAGGGGATGGGTGGTGGTGTCTGAGGTAGTGTTGGGTCGTGGTGTCTGAGGCAGTGTTGGGTGGTGATGTCTGAGGCAGTGTTGGGTGGTGGTGTCTGAGGCAGTGGGTGGGCGGTGGTGTCTGAGGCAGTGTTGGGTTGTAATGTCTGAGGCAGTGTTGGGTGGTGGTGTCTGAGGCAGTGTTGGGTGATAGTGTCAAAGGCAGTGTTGGTGGAGGTTGCGTCTGAGGCAGTGTTGGGTGGTGGTGTCTGAGGAAGAGTTAGGTGGTGGTGTCAAGGCAGTGTTGGTTGGTGGTTGTGTCTGAGGCAATGTTGGGTGGTGGTGTCTGAGGCATTAGTTGATTGGTGGTGTCTGAGGCAGTGGTTGGGTGGTGGTGTCTGAGGCAGTGTTGGGTGGTGGTGTCTGAGGCAGTGGTTGTGTGGTGGTGTCTGAGGCAATTTTGGGTGATGTTGTCTGAGGCAGTGTTGGGTGGTGTTGTCTGAGGCAGTGTTGGGTGGTGGTGTCTGAGGCAATGTTGGGTGTTGTTGTCTGAGGCAGTGTTGGGTGGTGGTGTCTGAGGCAGTGTTGGGTGGTGGTGTCTGTGGCAGCGATGGGTGGTGGTGTCTGAGGCAGTGTTGGGTGGTGGTGTCTGAGGCAGTGTTGGGTGGTAGTGTCTGAGGCATGAGATGGGTGGTGGTGTCTGAGGTAGTGTTGGGTCGTGGTGTCTGAGGCAGTGTTGGGTGGTGATGTCTGAGGCAGTGTTGGGTGGTGGTGTCTGAGGCAGTGGGTGGGCGGTGGTGTCTGAGGCAGTGTTGGGTTGTAATGTCTGAGGCAGTGTTGGGTGGTGGTGTCTGAGGCAGTGTTGGGAGGTGATGTCTGAGGCAGTGTTGGGTGGTGGTGTCTGAGGCAGTGTTGGGTGGTGGTGTCTGAGGCAGTGTTCGGTGGTGATGTCTGAGGCAGTGTTGGGTGGTGGTATCTGAGGCAGTATTGGGTGGTGGTGTCTGAGGCAGTGTTGGGTGGTGGTGTCTGAGGCAGTGTTGGGTGGTGGTATCTGAGGCAGTGTTGGGTGGTGGTGTCTGAGGCAATGTTGGGTGGTGGTGTCTGAGGCAATGTTGGGTGGTGGTGTCTGAGGCAGTGTTGGGTGGTGATGTCTGAGATAGTGTTGGGTGGTGGTGTCTGAGGCTTTAGTTGTGTGGTGGTGTCTGAGGCAGTGGTTGGGCGGTGGTGTCTGAGGCAGTGTTGGGTAGTGGTTTATGAGAAAGTGTTGGGTGGTGGTGTCTAAGGCAGTGTTGGTTGGTGGTTGTGTCAGGGGCAGTGTTGGGTGGTGGTGTCTGAGGCTTTAGTTGGGTGGTGGTGTCTGAGGCTATAGTTGGGTGGTGGTGTCTGAGGCAGTGGTTGGGCGGTGGTGTCTGAGGCAGTGTTGGGTGGTGGTGTCTGAGGCAGTGGATGGGTGGTAGTGTCTGAGGCAGTGTTGTGTGGTGGTGACTGTGGCAGTGTTGGGAGGTGATGTCTGAGGCAGTGTTGGGTGGTGGTGTCTGAGGCAGTGTTGGGTGGTGGGGTCTGATGTAGTGTTGGGTTTTGGTGTCTGAGGCAGTGTTGGGTGGTGGTGTCTGAGGTAATGTTGGGTGGTGGTGTCTGAGGCAATGTTGGGTGGTGGTGTCTGAGGCAGTGTTGGGTGGTGGTGTCTGAGGCAGTGTTGGGTGGTGGTGTCTGAGGCAGTGTTTTGTGGTGGTGTCTGAGGCAGTGTTGGGTGGTGGTGTCTGAGGCAGTGTTGGGTGGTGGTGTCTGAGGCATTGGATGATTGGTGGTGTCTGATGTAGTGTTGGGTGGTGGTGTCTGAGGCATTGTTGGGTGGAGGTGTCTAAGGCAGTGTTGGGTTGTGGTGTCTGATGTAGTGTTGGGTGGTGGTGTCTGAGGCAGTGTTGGGTGGTTGTGTCTGAGGCAGTGTTGGGTAGTGGTATATGAGGAATTGTTGGGTGGTGGTGTCTGGGGAAGGGTTGGGTAGTGGTGACTGAGGCAGTAGTGGGTGGTGGAGTTTGAGGCAATGATGGGTGGTGGTGCCTGAGGCAGTGTTGGGTGGTGGTGTCTGAGGTAGTTTTAGGTGGTGGTATCTGAATTAGTGTTGGGTGGTGGTGTCTGAGGCAGTGTTGGGTGATAGTGTCAAAGGCAGTGTTGGTGGAGGTTGCGTCTGAGGCAGTGTTGGGTGGTGGTGTCTGAGGAAGAGTTAGGTGGTGGTGTCAAGGCAGTGTTGGTTGGTGGTTGTGTCTGAGGCAATGTTGGGTGGTGGTGTCTGAGGCATTAGTTGATTGGTGGTGTCTGAGGCAGTGGTTGGGTGGTGGTGTCTGAGGCAGTGTTGGGTGGTGGTGTCTGAGGCAGTGGTTGTGTGGTGGTGTCTGAGGCAATTTTGGGTGGTGTTGTCTGAGGCAGTGTTGGGTGGTGTTGTCTGAGGCAGTGTTGGGTGGTGGTGTCTGAGGCAATGTTGGGTGTTGTTGTCTGAGGCAGTGTTGGGTGGTGATGTCTGAGGCAGTGTTGGGTGGTGGTGTCTGAGGCAGTGGGTGGGCGGTGGTGTCTGAGGCAGTGTTGGGTTGTAATGTCTGAGGCAGTGTTGGGTGGTGGTGTCTGAGGCAGTGTTGGGAGGTGATGTCTGAGGCAGTGTTGGGTGGTGGTGTCTGACGCAGTGTTGGGTGGTGGTGTCTGAGGCAGTGTTCGGTGGTGATGTCTGAGGCAGTGTTGGGTGGTGGTATCTGAGGCAGTATTGGGTGGTGGTGTCTGAGGCAGTGTTGGGTGGTGGTGTCTGAGGCAGTGTTGGGTGGTGGTATCTGAGGCAGTGTTGGGTGGTGGTGTCTGAGGCAATGTTGGGTGGTGGTGTCTGAGGCAATGTTGGGTGGTGGTGTCTGAGGCAGTGTTGGGTGGTGGTGTCTGATGTAGTGTTGGGTGGTGGTGTCTAAGGCAGTGTTGGGTGGTGGTGTCTGAGGCAATGTTGGGTGGTGGTTTCTGAGGCAGTGTTGGGTGGTGGTGTCTGATGTAGTGTTGGGTAGTGGTGTCTGAGGCAGTGGATGGGTGGTGGTGTCTGATGTAGTGTTGGGTGGTGGTGTCTGAGGCAGTGTTGGGTGGTTGTGTCTGAGGCAGTGTTGGGTAGTGGTATATGAGGAATTGTTGGGTGGTGGTGTCTGGGGAAGTGTTGGGTGGTGGTGACTGAGGCAGTAGTGGGTGGTGGAGTCTGAGGCAATGATGGGTGGTGGTGCCTGAGGCAGTGTTGGGTGGTGTAGTCTGAGGCAGTGTTGGGTGGAAGTGCATGAGGCAGTTGGTGTGGTGGTGTCTGAGGCAGTGGTTGGGCGGTGGTGTCTGAGGCAGTGTTGGGTGGTGGTGTCTGAGGCAGTGGATGGGTGGTAGTGTCTGAGGCAGTGTTGTGTGGTGGTGACTGTGGCAGTGTTGGGAGGTGATGTCTGAGGCAGTGTTGGGTGGTGGTGTCTGAGGCAGTGTTGGGTGGTGGGGTCTGATGTAGTGTTGGGTTTTGGTGTCTGAGGCAGTGTTGGGTGGTGGTGTCTGAGGTAATGTTGGGTGGTGGTGTCTGAGGCAATGTTGGGTGGTGGTGTCTGAGGCAGTGTTGGGTGGTGGTGTCTGAGGCAGTGTTGGGTGGTGGTGTCTGAGGCAGTGTTTTGTGGTGGTGTCTGAGGCAGTGTTGGGTGGTGGTGTCTGAGGCAGTGTTGGGTGGTGGTGTCTGAGGCATTGGATGATTGGTGGTGTCTGATGTAGTGTTGGGTGGTGGTGTCTGAGGCATTGTTGGGTGGAGGTGTCTAAGGCAGTGTTGGGTTGTGGTGTCTGATGTAGTGTTGGGTGGTGGTGTCTGAGGCAGTGTTGGGTGGTTGTGTCTGAGGCAGTGTTGGGTAGTGGTATATGAGGAATTGTTGGGTGGTGGTGTCTGGGGAAGGGTTGGGTAGTGGTGACTGAGGCAGTAGTGGGTGGTGGAGTTTGAGGCAATGATGGGTGGTGGTGCCTGAGGCAGTGTTGGGTGGTGGTGTCTGAGGTAGTTTTAGGTGGTGGTATCTGAATTAGTGTTGGGTGGTGGTGTCTGAGGCAGTGTTGGGTGATAGTGTCAAAGGCAGTGTTGGTGGAGGTTGCGTCTGAGGCAGTGTTGGGTGGTGGTGTCTGAGGAAGAGTTAGGTGGTGGTGTCAAGGCAGTGTTGGTTGGTGGTTGTGTCTGAGGCAATGTTGGGTGGTGGTGTCTGAGGCATTAGTTGATTGGTGGTGTCTGAGGCAGTGGTTGGGTGGTGGTGTCTGAGGCAGTGTTGGGTGGTGGTGTCTGAGGCAGTGGTTGTGTGGTGGTGTCTGAGGCAATTTTGGGTGGTGTTGTCTGAGGCAGTGTTGGGTGGTGTTGTCTGAGGCAGTGTTGGGTGGTGGTGTCTGAGGCAATGTTGGGTGTTGTTGTCTGAGGCAGTGTTGGGTGGTGATGTCTGAGGCAGTGTTGGGTGGTGGTGTCTGAGGCAGTGGGTGGGCGGTGGTGTCTGAGGCAGTGTTGGGTTGTAATGTCTGAGGCAGTGTTGGGTGGTGGTGTCTGAGGCAGTGTTGGGAGGTGATGTCTGAGGCAGTGTTGGGTGGTGGTGTCTGACGCAGTGTTGGGTGGTGGTGTCTGAGGCAGTGTTCGGTGGTGATGTCTGAGGCAGTGTTGGGTGGTGGTATCTGAGGCAGTATTGGGTGGTGGTGTCTGAGGCAGTGTTGGGTGGTGGTGTCTGAGGCAGTGTTGGGTGGTGGTATCTGAGGCAGTGTTGGGTGGTGGTGTCTGAGGCAATGTTGGGTGGTGGTGTCTGAGGCAATGTTGGGTGGTGGTGTCTGAGGCAGTGTTGGGTGGTGGTGTCTGATGTAGTGTTGGGTGGTGGTGTCTAAGGCAGTGTTGGGTGGTGGTGTCTGAGGCAATGTTGGGTGGTGGTTTCTGAGGCAGTGTTGGGTGGTGGTGTCTGATGTAGTGTTGGGTAGTGGTGTCTGAGGCAGTGGATGGGTGGTGGTGTCTGATGTAGTGTTGGGTGGTGGTGTCTGAGGCAGTGTTGGGTGGTTGTGTCTGAGGCAGTGTTGGGTAGTGGTATATGAGGAATTGTTGGGTGGTGGTGTCTGGGGAAGTGTTGGGTGGTGGTGACTGAGGCAGTAGTGGGTGGTGGAGTCTGAGGCAATGATGGGTGGTGGTGCCTGAGGCAGTGTTGGGTGGTGTAGTCTGAGGCAGTGTTGGGTGGAAGTGCATGAGGCAGTTGGTGTGGTGGTGTCTGAGGCAGTGTTGGGTGGTGGTGTCTGAGGTAGTTTTAGGTGGTGGTATCTGAATTAGTGTTGGGTGGTGGTGTCTGAGGCAGTGTTGGGTGATAGTGTCTACGGCAGTGTTGGTTGAGGTTGCGTCTGAGGCAGTGTTGGATGGTGGTGTCTGAGGAAGTGTTAGGTGGTGGTGTCAAGGCAGTGTTGGTTGGTGGTTGCGTCTGAGGCAATGTTGGGTGGTGGTGTCTGAGGCATTAGTTGATTGGTGGTGTCTGAGGCAGTGGTTGGGTGGTGGTGTCTGAGGCAGTGTTGGGTGGTGGTGTCTGAGGCAGTGGTTGTGTGGTGGTGTCTGAGGCAATTTTGGGTGGTGTTGTCTGAGGCAGTGTTGGGTGGTGTTGTCTGAGGCAGTGTTGGGTGGTGGTGTCTGAGGCAATTTTGGGTGGTGTTGTCTGAGGCAGTGTTGGGTGGTGGTGTCTGAGGCAGTGTTGGGTGGTGGTGTCTGTGGCAAGGATGGGTGGTGGTGTCTGAGGCAGTGTTAGGTGGTGGTGTCTGAGGCAGTGTTGGGTGGTAGTGTCTGAGGCAGGGGATGGGTGGTGGTGTCTGAGGTAGTGTTGGGTCGTGGTGTCTGAGGCAGTGTTGGGTGGTGGTATCTGACGCAGTGTTGGGTGGTGGTGTCTGAGGCAATGTTGGGTGGTGGTGTCTGAGGCAGTGTTGGGTGGGGGTGTCTGATGTAGTGTTGGGTGGTGGTGTCTAAGGCAGTGTTGGGTGGTGGTGTCTGAGGCAATGTTGCGTAGTGGTTTCTGAGGCAGTGTTGGGTGGTGGTGTCTGAGGCAGTGTTGGGTGGTGGAGTCCAAGGCAGTGTTGGTTGGTGGTTGCGTCTGAGGCAGAGTTGGGTGGTGGTGTCTGAGGCATTAGTTGATTGGTGGTGTCTGAGGCAGTGGTTGGGTGGTGGTGTCAGAGGCAGTGTTGGGTTTTAGTGTCTGAGGCAGTGTTGGGTGGTGGTGTCTGAGGCAATGTTGGGTGGTAGAGTCTGCGGCATTGGATGATTGGTGATGTCTGATGTAGTGTTGGGTGGTGGTGTCTGAGGCATTGTTGGGTGGAGGTGTCTAAGGCAGTGTTGGGTGGTGGTGTCTGATGTAGTGTTGGGTAGTGGTGTCTGAGGCAGTGGATGGGTGGTGGTGTCAGATGTAGTGTTGGGTGGTGGTGTCTGAGGCAGTGTTGGGTGGTTGTGTCTGAGGCAGTGTTGGGTAGTGGTATATGAGGAATTGTTGGGTGGTGGTGTCTGGGGAAGTGTTGGGTGGTGGTGACTGAGGCAGTAGTGGGTGGTGGAGTCTGAGGCAATGATGGGTGGTGGTGCCTGAGGCAGTGTTGGGTGGTGTAGTCTGAGGCAGTGTTGGGTGGAAGTGCTTGAGGTAGTTGGTGTGGTGGTGTCTGAGGCAGTGTTGGGTGGTGGTGTCTGAGGTAGTTTTAGGTGGTGGTATCTGAATTAGTGTTGGGTGGTGGTGTCTGAGGCAGTGTTGGGTGATAGTGTCTACGGCAGTGTTGGTTGAGGTTGCGTCTGAGGCAGTGTTGGGTGGTGGTGTCTGAGGAAGTGTTAGGTGGTGGTGTCAAGGCAGTGTTGGTTGGTGGTTGCGTCTGAGGCAATGTTGGGTGGTGGTGTCTGAGGCATTAGTTGATTGGTGGTGTCTGAGGCAGTGGTTGGGTGGTGGTGTCTGAGGCAGTGTTGGGTGGTGGTGTCTGAGGCAGTGTTGGGAGGTGGTGTCTGAGGCTTTAGTTGTGTGGTGGTGTCTGGGGCAGTAGTTGGGCGATGGTGTCTGAGGCAGTGTTGGGTAGTGGTTTATGAGAAAGTGTTGGGTGGTGGTGTCTAAGGCAGTGTTGGTTGGTGGTTGTGTCAGGGGCAGTGTTGGGTGGTGGTGTCTGAGGCTTTAGTTGGGTGGTGGTGTTTAAGGCTTTAGTTGGGTGGTGGTGTCTGAGGCAGTGGTTGGGCGGTGGTGTCTGAGGCAGTGTTGGGTGGTGGTGTCTGAGGCAGTGGATGGGTGGTAGTGTCTGAGGCAGTGTTGTGTGGTGGTGACTGTGGCAGTGTTGGTAGGTGATGTCTGAGGCAGTGTTGGGTGGTGGTGTCTGAGGCAGTGTGGGTGGTGGGGTCTGATGTAGTGTTGGGTTTTGGTGTCTGAGGCAGTGTTGGGTGGTGGTGTCTGAGGTAATGTTGGGTGGTGGGGTCTGAGGCAATGTTGGGTGGTGGTGTCTGAGGCAGTGTTGGGTGGTGGTGTCTGAGGCAGTGTTGGGTGGTGGTGTCTGAGGCAGTGTTGGGAGGTGGTGTCTGAGGCAGTGTTGGGTGGTGGTGTCTGAGGCAGTGTTGGGTGGTGGTGTCTGAGGCATTGGATGATTGGTGGTGTCTGATGTAGTGTTGGATGGTGGTGTCTGAGGCATTGTTGGGTGGAGGTGTCTAAGGCAGTGTTGGGTGGTGGTGTCTGATGTAGTGTTGGGTGGTGGTGTTTGAGGCAGTGTTGGGTGGTTGTGTCTGAGGCAGTGTTGGGTAGTGGTATATGAGGAATTGTTGGGTGGTGGTGTCTGGGGAAGGGTTGGGTAGTGGTGACTGAGGCAGTAGTGGGTGGTGGATTTTGAGGCAATGATGGGAGGTGGTGCCTGAGGCAGTGTTGGGTGGTGGTGTCTGAGGTAGTTTTAGGTGGTGGTATCTGAATTAGTGTTGGGTGGTGGTGTCTGAGGCAGTGTTGGGTGATAGTGTCTAAGGCAGTGTTGGTGGAGGTTGCGTCTGAGGCAGTGTTGGGTGGTGGTGTCTGAGGAAGTGTTAGGTGGTGGTGTCTGAGGCAGTGGTTGTGTGGTGGTGTCTGAGGCAATGTTGGGTGGTGGTGTCTGAGGCATTAGTTGATTGGTGGTGTCTGAGGCAGTGGTTGGGTGGTGGTGTCTGAGGCAGTGTTGGGTGGTGGTGTCTGAGGCAGTGGTTGTGTGGTGGTGTCTGAGGCAATTTTGGGTGGTGTTGTCTGAGGCAGTGTTGGGTGGTGTTGTCTGAGGCAGTGTTGGGTGGTGGTGTTTGAGGCAATGTTAGGTGGTGTTGTCTGAGGCAGTGTTGGGTGGTGGTGTCTGAGGCAGTGTTGGGTGGTGGTGTCTGTGGCAGTGATGGGTGGTGGTGTCTGAGGCAGTGTTGGGTGGTGGTGTCTGAGGCAGTGTTGGGTGGTAGTGTCTGAGGCAGGGGATGGGTGGTGGTGTCTGAGGTAGTGTTGGGTCGTGGTGTCTGTGGCAGTGATGGGTGGTGGTGTCTGAGGCAGTGTTGGGTGGTGGTGTCTGAGGCAGTGTTGGGTGGTGGTGTCTGTGGCAGTGATGGGTGGTGGTGTCTGAGGCAGTGTTGGGTGGTGGTGTCTGAGGCAGTGTTGGGTGGTGGTGTCTGAGGCAGTGGGTGGGCGGTGGTGTCTGAGGCAGTGTTGGGTTGTAATGTTTGAGGCAGTGTTGGGTGGTGGTGTCTGAGGCAGTGTTGGGAGGTGATGTCTGAGGCAGTGTTGGGTGGTGGTGTCTGAGGCAGTGTTGGGTCGTGGTATCTGAGGCAGTGTTGGGTGGTGGTGTCTGAGGCAATGTTGTGTGGTGGTGTCTGAGGCAATGTTGGGTGGTGGTGTCTGAGGCAGTGTTGGGTGGTGGTGTCTGATGTAGTGTTGGGTGGTGGTGTCTAAGGTTGTGTTCGGTGGTGGTGTCTGAGGCAATGTTGGGTGGTGGTTTCTGAGGCAGTGTTGGGTGGTGGTGTCTGAGGCAGTGTTGGGTGGTGGAGTCCAAGGCAGTGTTGGTTGGTGGTTGCGTCTGAGGCAGAGTTGGGTGGTGGTGTCTGAGGCAGAGTTGGGTGGTGGTGTCTGAGGCATTAGTTGATTGGTGGTGTCTGAGGCAGTGGTTGGGTGGTGGTGTCTGACGCAGTGTTGGGTTTTAGTGTCTGAGGCAATGTTGGGTGGTGGTGTCTGAGGCAATGTTGGGTGGTAGAGTCTGCGGCATTGGATGATTGGTGATGTCTGATGTAGTGTTGGGTGGTGGTGTCTGAGGCATTGTTGGGTGGAGGTGTCTAAGGCAGTGTTGGGTGGTGGTTTCTGATGTAGTGTTGGGTAGTGGTGTCTGAGGCAGTGGATGGGTGGTGGTGTCTGATGTAGTGTTGGGTGGTGGTGTCTGAGGCAGTGTTGGGTGGTTGTGTCTGAGGCAGTGTTGGGTAGTGGTATATGAGGAATTGTTGGGTAGTGGTCTTTGGGGAAGTGTTGGGTGGTGGTGACTGAGGCAGTAGTGGGTGGTGGAGTCTGAGGCAATGATGGGTGGTGGTGCCTGAGGCAGTGTTGGGTGGTGTAGTCTGAGGCAGTGTTGGGTGGAAGTGCTTGAGGCAGTTGGTGTGGTGGTGTCTGAGGCAGTGTTGGGTGGTGGTGTCTGAGGTAGTTTTAGGTGGTGGTATCTGAATTAGTGTTGGGTGGTGGTGTCTGAGGCAGTGTTGGGTGATAGTGTCTACGGCAGTGTTGGTTGAGGTTGCGTCTGAGGCAGTGTTGGGTGGTGGTGTCTGAGGAAGTGTTAGGTGGTGGTGTCAAGGCAGTGTTGGTTGGTGGTTGCGTCTGAGGCAATGTTGGGTGGTGGTGTCTGAGGCATTAGTTGATTGGTGGTGTCTGAGGCAGTGGTTGGGTGGTGGTGTCTGAGGCAGTGTTCGGTGGTGGTGTCTGAGGCAGTGGTTGGGTTGTGGTGTCTGAGGCAATTTTGGGTTTTGTTGTCTGAGGCAGTGTTGGGTGGTGTTGTCTGAGGCAATGTTGGGTGGTGGTGTCTGAGGCAATGTTGGGTGGTGTTGTCTGAGGCAGTGTTGGGTGGTGGTGTCTGAGGCAGTGTTGGGTGGTGGTGTCTGAGGCTTTAGTTGTGTGGTGGTGACTGAGGCAGTGGTTGGGCGGTGGTGTCTGAGGCAGTGTTGGGTGGTGGTGTCTGAGGCAGTGGATGGGTGGTAGTGTCTGAGGCAGTGTTGTGTGGTGGTGACTGTGGCAGTGTTGGGAGGTGATGTCTGAGGCAGTGTTGGGTGGTGGTGTCTGAGGCAGTGTTGGGTGGTGGGGTCTGATGTAGTGTTGGGTTTTGGTGTCTGAGGCAGTGTTGGGTGGTGGTGTCTGAGGTAATGTTGGGTGGTGGTGTCTGAGACAATGTTGGGTGGTGGTGTCTGAGGCAGTGTTGGGTGGTGGTGTCTGAGGCAGTGTTGGGTGGTGGTGTCTGAGGCAGTGTTGGGTGGTGGTGTCTGAGGCAGTGTTGGGTGGTGGTGTCTGAGGCAGTGTTGGGTGGTGGAGTCTGAGGCATTGGATGATTGGTGGTGTCTGATGTAGTGTTGGGTGGTGGTGTCTGAGGCATTGTTGGGTGGAGGTGTCTAAGGCAGTGTTGGGTGGTGGTGTCTGATGTAGTGTTGGGTGGTGGTGTCTGAGGCAGTGTTGGGTGGTTGTGTCTGAGGCAGTGTTGGGTAGTGGTATATGAGGAATTGTTGGGTGGTGGTGTCTGGGGGAGGGTTGGGTAGTGGTGACTGAGGCAGTAGTTGGTGGTGGAGTTTGAGGCAATGATGGGTGGTGGTGCCTGAGGCAGTGTTGGGTGGTGGTGTCTGAGGTAGTTTTAGGTGGTGGTATCTGAATTAGTGTTGGGTGGTGGTGTCTGAGGCAGTGTTGGGTGATAGTGTCTAAGGCAGTGTTGGTGGAGGTTGCGTCTGAGGCAGTGTTGGGTGGTGGTGTCTGAGGAAGTGTTAGGTGGTGGTGTCAAGGCAGTGTTGGTTGGTGGTTGTGTCTGAGGCAATGTTGGGTGGTGGTGTCTGAGGCATTAGTTGATTGGTGGTGTCTGAGGCAGTGGTTGGGTGGTGGTGTCTGAGGCAGTGTTGGGTGGTGGTGTCTGAGGCAGTGGTTGTGTGGTGGTGTCTGAGGCAATTTTGGGTGGTGTTGTCTGAGGCAGTGTTGGGTGGTGTTGTCTGAGGCAGTGTTGGGTGGTGGTGTCTGAGGCAATGTTGGGTGGTGTTGTCTAAGGCAGTGTTGGGTGGTGGTGTCTGAGGCAGTGTTGGGTGGTGGTGTCTGTGGCAGTGATGGGTGGTGGTGTCTGAGGCAGTGTTGGGTGGTGGTGTCTGAGGCAGTGTTGGGTGGTAGTGTCTGAGGCAGGGGATGGGTGGTGGTGTCTGAGGTAGTGTTGGGTCGTGGTGTCTGAGGCAGTGTTGGGTGGTGATGTCTGAGGCAGTGTTGGGTGGTGGTGTCTGAGGCAGTGGGAGGGCGGTGGTGTCTGAGGCAGTGTTGGGTTGTAATGTCTGAGGCAGTGTTGGGTGGTGGTGTCTGAGGCAGTGTTGGGAGGTGATGTCTGAGGCAGTGTTGGGTGGTGGTGTCTGAGGCAGTGTTGGGTGGTGGTGTCTGAGGCAGCGTTGGGTGGTGATGTCTGAGGCAGTGTTGGGTGGTGGTATCTGAGGCAGTATTGGGTGGTGGTGTCTGAGGCAGTGTTGGGTGGTGGTGTCTGAGGCAGTGTTGGGTGGTGGTATCTGAGGCAGTGTTGGGTGGTGGTGTCTGAGGCAATGTTGGGTGGTGGTGTCTGAGGCAATGTTGGGTGGTGGTGTCTGAGGCAGTGTTGGGTGGTGGTGTCTGATGTAGTGTTGGGTGGTGGTGTCTAAGGCAGTGTTGGGTGGTGGTGTCTGAGGCAATGTTGGGTGGTGGTTTCTGAGGCAGTGTTGGGTGGTGGTGTCTGATGTAGTGTTGGGTAGTGGTGTCTGAGGCAGTGGATGGGTGGTGGTGTCTGATGTAGTGTTGGGTGGTGGTGTCTGAGGCAGTGTTGGGTGGTTGTGTCTGAGGCAGTGTTGGGTAGTGGTATATGAGGAATTGTTGGGTGGTGGTGTCTGGGGAAGTGTTGGGTGGTGGTGACTGAGGCAGTAGTGGGTGGTGGAGTCTGAGGCAATGATGGGTGGTGGTGCCTGAGGCAGTGTTGGGTGGTGTAGTCTGAGGCAGTGTTGGGTGGAAGTGCATGAGGCAGTTGGTGTGGTGGTGTCTGAGGCAGTGTTGGGTGGTGGTGTCTGAGGTAGTTTTAGGTGGTGGTATCTGAAGTAGTGTTGGGTGGTGGTGTCTGAGGCAGTGTTGGGTGATAGTGTCTACGGCAGTGTTGGTTGAGGTTGCGTCTGAGGCAGTGTTGGGTGGTGGTGTCTGAGGAAGTGTTAGGTGGTGGTGTCAAGGCAGTGTTGGTTGGTGGTTGCGTCTGAGGCAATGTTCGGTGGTGTTGTCTGAGGCATTAGTTGATTGGTGGTGTCTGAGGCAGTGGTTGGGTGGTGGTGTCTGAGGCAGTGGTTGTGTGGTGGTGTCTGAGGCAATTTTGGGTGGTGTTGTCTGAGGCAGTGTTGGGTGGTGGTGTCTGAGGCAGTGTTGGGTGGTGGTGTCTGTGGCAGTGATGGGTGGTGGTGTCTGAGGCAGTGTTAGGTGGTGGTGTCTGAGGCAGTGTTGGGTGGTAGTGTCTGAGGCAGGGGATGGGTGGTGGTGTCTGAGGTAGTGTTGGGTCGTGGTGTCTGAGGCAATGTTTGGTGGTGGTGTCTGAGGCAGTGTTGGGTGGTGGTGTCTGATGTAGTGTTGGGTGGTGGTGTCTAAGGCAGTGTTGGGTGGTGGTGTCTGAGGCAATGTTGCGTAGTGGTTTCTGAGGCAGTGTTGGGTGGTGGTGTCTGAGGCAGTGTTGGGTGGTGGAGTCCAAGGCAGTGTTGGTTGGTGGTTGCGTCTGAGGCAGAGTTGGGTGATGGTGTCTGAGGCATTAGTTGATTGGTGGTGTCTGAGGCAGTGGTTGGGTGGTGGTGTCAGAGGCAGTGTTGGGTTTTAGTGTCTGAGGCAGTGTTGGGTGGTGGTGTCTGAGGCAATGTTGGGTGGAGGTGTCTAAGGCAGTGTTGGGTGGTGGTGTCTGATGTAGTGTTGGGTAGTGGTGTCTGAGGCAGTGGATGGGTGGTGGTGTCAGATGTAGTGTTGGGTGGTGGTGTCTGAGGCATTGTTGGGTGGAGGTGTCTAAGGCAGTGTTGGGTGGTGGTGTCTGATGTAGTGTTGGGTAGTGGTGTCTGAGGCAGTGGATGGGTGGTGGTGTCAGATGTAGTGTTGGGTGGTGGTGTCTGAGGCAGGGTTGGGTGGTTGAGTCTGAGGCAGTGTTGGGTAGTGGTATATGAGGAATTGTTGGGTGGTGGTGTCTGGGGAAGTGTTGGGTGGTGGTGACTGAGGCAGTAGTGGGTGGTGGAGTCTGAGGCAATGATGGGTGGTGGTGCCTGAGGCAGTGTTGGGTGGTGTAGTCTGAGGCAGTATTGGGTGGAAGTGCTTGAGGCAGTTGGTGTGGTGGTGTCTGAGGCAGTGTTGGGTGGTGGTGTCTGAGGTAGTTTTAGGTGGTGGTATCTGAATTAATGTTGGGTGGTGGTGTCTGAGGCAGTGTTGGGTGATAGTGTCTACGGCAGTGTTGGTTGAGGTTGCGTCTGAGGCAGTGTTGGGTGGTGGTGTCTGAGGAAGTGTTAGGTGGTGGTGTCAAGGCAGTGTTGGTTGGTGGTTGCGTCTGAGGCAATGTTGGGTGGTGGTGTCTGAGGCATTAGTTGATTGGTGGTGTCTGAGGCAGTGGTTGGGTGGTGGTGTCTGAGGCAGTGTTGGGTGGTGGTGTCTGAGGCAGTGTTGGGTGGTGGTGTCTGAGGCTTTAGTTGTGTGGTGGTGTCTGAGGCAGTGGTTGGGCGATGGTATCTGAGGCAGTGTTGGGTAGTGGTTTATGAGAAAGTGTTGGGTGGTGGTGTCTAAGGCAGTGTTGGTTGGTGGTTGTGTCAGGGGCAGTGTTGGGTGGTGGTGTCTGAGGCTTTAGTTGGGTGGTGGTGTCTAAGGCTTTAGTTGGGTGGTGGTGTCTGAGGCAGTGGTTGGGCGGTGGTGTCTGAGGCAGTGTTGGGTGGTGGTGTCTGAGGCAGTGGATGGGTGGTAGTGTCTGAGGCAGTGTTGTGTGGTGGTGACTGTGGCAGTGTTGGGAGGTGATGTCTGAGGCAGTGTTGGGTGGTGGTGTCTGAGGCAGTGTTGGGTGGTGGGGTCTGATGTAGTGTTGGGTTTTGGTGTCTGAGGCAGTGTTGGGTGGTGGTGTCTGAGGTAATGTTGGGTGGTGGTGTCTGAGGCAGTGTTGGGTGGTGGTGTCTGAGGCAGTGTTGGGTGGTAGTGTCTGAGGCAGGGGATGGGTGGTGGTGTCTGAGGTAGTGTTGGGTCGTGGTGTCTGAGGCAGTGTTGGGTGGTGATGTCTGAGGCAGTGTTGGGTGGTGGTGTCTGAGGCAGTGGGTGGGCGGTGGTGTCTGAGGCAGTGTTGGGTTGTAATGTCTGAGGCAGTGTTGGGTGGTGGTGTCTGAGGCAGTGTTGGGAGGTGATGTCTGAGGCAGTGTTGGGTGGTGGTGTCTGAGGCAGTGTTGGGTGGTGGTGTCTGAGGCAGTGTTGGGTGGTGATGTCTGAGGCAGTGTTGGGTGGTGGTATCTGAGGCAGTATTGGGTGGTGGTGTCTGAGGCAGTGTTGGGTGGTGGTGTCTGAGGCAGTGTTGGGTGGTGGTATCTGAGGCAGTGTTGGGTGGTGGTGTCTGATGTAGTGTTGGGTAGTGGTGTCTGAGGCAGTGGATGGGTGGTGGTGTTTGATGTAGTGTTGGGTGGTGGTGTCTGAGGCAGTGTTGGGTGGTTGTGTCTGAGGCAGTGTTGGGTAGTGGTATATGAGGAATTGTTGGGTGGTGGTGTCTGGGGAAGTGTTGGGTGGTGGTGACTGAGGCAGTAGTGGGTGGTGGAGTCTGAGGCAATGATGGGTGGTGGTGTCTGAGGTAGTTTTAGGTGGTGGTATCTGAATTAGTGTTGGGTGGTGGTGTCTGAGGCAGTGTTGGGTGATAGTGTCTACGGCAGTGTTGGTTGAGGTTGCGTCTGAGGCAGTGTTGGGTGGTGGTGTCTGAGGAAGTGTTAGGTGGTGGTGTCAAGGCAGTGTTGGTTGGTGGTTGCGTCTGAGGCAATATTGGGTGGTGGTGTCTGAGGCATTAGTTGATTGGTGGTGTCTGAGGCAGTGGTTGGGTGGTGGTGTCTGAGGCAGTGTTGGGTGGTGGTGTCTGAGGCAGTGGTTGTGTGGTGGTGTCTGAGGCAATTTTGGGTGGTGTTGTCTGAGGCAGTGTTGGGTGGTGTTGTCTGAGGCAGTGTTGGGTGGTGGTGTCTGAGGCAATTTTGGGTGGTGTTGTCTGAGGCAGTGTTAGGTGGTGGTGTCTGAGGCAGTGTTGGGTGGTGGTGTCTGTGGAAGTGATGGGTGGTGGTGTCTGAGGCAGTGTTAGGTGGTGGTGTCTGAGGCAGTGTTGGGTGGTAGTGTCTGAGGCAGGGGATGGGTGGTGGTGTCTGAGGTAGTGTTGGGTCGTGGTGTCTGAGGCAGTGTTGGGTAGTGGTATCTGAGGCAGTGTTGGGTGGTGGTGTCTGAGGCAATGTTGGGTGGTGGTGTCTGAGGCAATGTTTGGTGGTGGTGTCTGAGGCAGTGTTGGGTGGTGGTGTCTGATGTAGTGTTGGGTGGTGGTGTCTAAGGCAGTGTTGGGTGGTGGTGTCTGAGGCAATGTTGGGTGGTGTTGTCTGAGGCAGTGTTGGGTGGTGGTGTCTGAGGCAGTGTTGGGTGGTGGTGTCTGTGGCAGTGATGGGTGGTGGTGTCTGAGGCAGTGTTGGTTGGTGGTGTCTGAGGCAGTGTTGGGTGGTAGTGTCTGAGGCAGGGGATGGGTGGTGGTGTCTGAGGTAGTGTTGGGTCGTGGTGTCTGAGGCAGTGTTGGGTGGTGATGTCTGAGGCAGTGTTGGGTGGTGGTGTCTGAGGCAGTGGGAGGGCGGTGGTGTCTGAGGCAGTGTTGGGTTGTAATGTCTGAGGCAGTGTTGGGTGGTGGTGTCTGAGGCAGTGTTGGGAGGTGATGTCTGAGGCAGTGTTGGGTGGTGGTGTCTGAGGCAGTGTTGGGTGGTGGTGTCTGAGGCAGCGTTGGGTGGTGATGTCTGAGGCAGTGTTGGGTGGTGGTATCTGAGGCAGTATTGGGTGGTGGTGTCTGAGGAAGTGTTGGGTGGTGGTGTCTGAGGCAGTGTTGGGTGGTGGTATCTGAGGCAGTGTTGGGTGGTGGTGTCTGAGGCAATGTTGGGTGGTGGTGTCTGAGGCAATGTTGGGTGGTGGTGTCTGAGGCAGTGTTGGGTGGTGGTGTCTGATGTAGTGTTGGGTGGTGGTGTCTAAGGCAGTGTTGGGTGGTGGTGTCTGAAGCAATGTTGGGTGGTGGTTTCTGAGGCAGTGTTGGGTGGTGGTGTCTGATGTAGTGTTGGGTAGTGGTGTCTGAGGCAGTGGATGGGTGGTGGTGTCTGATGTAGTGTTGGGTGGTGGTGTCTGAGGCAGTGTTGGGTGGTTGTGTCTGAGGCAGTGTTGGGTAGTGGTATATGAGGAATTGTTGGGTGGTGGTGTCTGGGGAAGTGTTGGGTGGTGGTGACTGAGGCAGTAGTGGGTGGTGGAGTCTGAGGCAATGATGGGTGGTGGTGCCTGAGGCAGTGTTGGGTGGTGTAGTCTGAGGCAGTGTTGGGTGGAAGTGCATGAGGTAGTTTTAGGTGGTGGTATCTGAATTAGTGTTGGGTGGTGGTGTCTGAGGCAGTGTTGGGTGATAGTGTCTACGGCAGTGTTGGTTGAGGTTGCGTCTGAGGCAGTGTTGGGTGGTGGTGTCTGAGGAAGTGTTAGGTGGTGGTGTCAAGGCAGTGTTGGTTGGTGGTTGCGTCTGAGGCAATGTTCGGTGGTGTTGTCTGAGGCATTAGTTGATTGGTGGTGTCTGAGGCAGTGGTTGGGTGGTGGTGTCTGAGGCAGTGTTGGGTGGTGGTGTCTGAGGCAGTGGTTGTGTGGTGGTGTCTGAGGCAATTTTGGGTGGTGTTGTCTGAGGCAGTGTTGGGTGGTGTTGTCTGAGGCAGTGTTGGGTGGTGGTGTCTGAGGCAATTTTGGGTGGTGTTGTCTGAGGCAGTGTTGGGTGGTGGTGTCTGAGGCAGTGTTGGGTGGTGGTGTCTGTGGCAGTGATGGGTGGTGGTGTCTGAGGCAGTGTTAGGTGGTGGTGTCTGAGGCAGTGTTGGGTGGTAGTGTCTGAGGCAGGGGATGGGTGGTGGTGTCTGAGGTAGTGTTGGGTCGTGGTGTCTGAGGCAGTGTTGGGTGGTGGTATCTGACGCAGTGTTGGGTGGTGGTGTCTGAGGCAATGTTTGGTGGTGGTGTCTGAGGCAGTGTTGTGTGGTGGTGTCTGATGTAGTGTTGGGTGGTGGTGTCTAAGGCAGTGTTGGGTGGTGGTGTCTGAGGCAATGTTGCGTAGTGGTTTCTGAGGCAGTGTTGGGTGGTGGTGTCTGAGGCAGTGTTGGGTGGTGGAGTCCAAGGCAGTGTTGGTTGGTGGTTGCGTCTGAGGCAGAGTTGGGTGATGGTGTCTGAGGCATTAGTTGATTGGTGGTGTCTGAGGCAGTGGTTGGGTGGTGGTGTCAGAGGCAGTGTTGGGTTTTAGTGTCTGAGGCAGTGTTGGGTGGTGGTGTCTGAGGCAATGTTGGGTGGTAGAGTCTGCGGCATTGGAAGATTGGTGATGTCTGATGTAGTGTTGGGTGGTGGTGTCTGAGGCATTGTTGGGTGGAGGTGTCTAAGGCAGTGTTGGGTGGTGGTGTCTGATGTAGTGTTGGGTAGTGGTGTCTGAGGCAGTGGATGGGTGGTGGTGTCAGATGTAGTGTTGGGTGGTGGTGTCTGAGGCAGTGTTGGGTGGTTGTGTCTGAGGCAGTGTTGGGTAGTGGTATATGAGGAATTGTTGGGTGGTGGTGTCTGGGGAAGTGTTGGGTGGTGGTGACTGAGGCAGTAGTGGGTGGTGGAGTCTGAGGCAATGATGGGTGGTGGTGCCTGAGGCAGTGTTGGGTGGTGTAGTCTGAGGCAGTATTGGGTGGAAGTGCTTGAGGCAGTTGGTGTGGTGGTGTCTGAGGCAGTGTTGGGTGGTGGTGTCTGAGGTAGTTTTAGGTGGTGGTATCTGAATTAATGTTGGGTGGAGGTGTCTGAGGCAGTGTTGGGTGATAGTGTCTACGGCAGTGTTGGTTGAGGTTGCGTCTGAGGCAGTGTTGGGTGGTGGTGTCTGAGGAAGTGTTAGGTGGTGGTGTCAAGGCAGTGTTGGTTGGTGGTTGCGTCTGAGGCAATGTTGGGTGGTGGTGTCTGAGGCATTAGTTGATTGGTGGTGTCTGAGGCAGTGGTTGGGTGGTGGTGTCTGAGGCAGTGTTGGGTGGTGGTGTCTGAGGCAGTGTTGGGTGGTGGTGTCTGAGGCTTTAGTTGTGTGGTGGTGTCTGAGGCAGTGGTTGGGCGATGGTATCTGAGGCAGTGTTGGGTAGTGGTTTATGAGAAAGTGTTGGGTGGTGGTGTCTAAGGCAGTGTTGGTTGGTGGTTGTGTCAGGGGCAGTGTTGGGTGGTGGTGTCTGAGGCTTTAGTTGGGTGGTGGTGTCTAAGGCTTTAGTTGGGTGGTGGTGTCTGAGGCAGTGGTTGGGCGGTGGTGTCTGAGGCAGTGTTGGGTGGTGGTGTCTGAGGCAGTGGATGGGTGGTAGTGTCTGAGGCAGTGTTGTGTGGTGGTGACTGTGGCAGTGTTGGGAGGTGATGTCTGAGGCAGTGTTGGGTGGTGGTGTCTGAGGCAGTGTTGGGTGGTGGGGTCTGATGTAGTGTTGGGTTTTGGTGTCTGAGGCAGTGTTGGGTGGTGGTGTCTGAGGTAATGTTGGGTGGTGGTGTCTGAGGCAGTGTTGGGTGGTGGTGTCTGAGGCAGTGTTGGGTGGTAGTGTCTGAGGCAGGGGATGGGTGGTGGTGTCTGAGGTAGTGTTGGGTCGTGGTGTCTGAGGCAGTGTTGGGTGGTGATGTCTGAGGCAGTGTTGGGTGGTGGTGTCTGAGGCAGTGGGTGGGCGGTGGTGTCTGAGGCAGTGTTGGGTTGTAATGTCTGAGGCAGTGTTGGGTGGTGGTGTCTGAGGCAGTGTTGGGAGGTGATGTCTGAGGCAGTGTTGGGTGGTGGTGTCTGAGGCAGTGTTGGGTGGTGGTGTCTGAGGCAGTGTTGGGTGGTGATGTCTGAGGCAGTGTTGGGTGGTGGTATCTGAGGCAGTATTGGGTGGTGGTGTCTGAGGCAGTGTTGGGTGGTGGTGTCTGAGGCAGTGTTGGGTGGTGGTATCTGAGGCAGTGTTGGGTGGTGGTGTCTGATGTAGTGTTGGGTAGTGGTGTCTGAGGCAGTGGATGGGTGGTGGTGTTTGATGTAGTGTTGGGTGGTGGTGTCTGAGGCAGTGTTGGGTGGTTGTGTCTGAGGCAGTGTTGGGTAGTGGTATATGAGGAATTGTTGGGTGGTGGTGTCTGGGGAAGTGTTGGGTGGTGGTGACTGAGGCAGTAGTGGGTGGTGGAGTCTGAGGCAATGATGGGTGGTGGTGCCTGAGGCAGTGTTGGGTGGTGTAGTCTGAGGCAGTGTTGGGTGGAAGTGCATGAGGCAGTTGGTGTGGTGGTGTCTGAGGCAGTGTTGGGTGGTGGTGTCTGAGGTAGTTTTAGGTGGTGGTATCTGAATTAGTGTTGGGTGGTGGTGTCTGAGGCAGTGTTGGGTGATAGTGTCTACGGCAGTGTTGGTTGAGGTTGCGTCTGAGGCAGTGTTGGGTGGTGGTGTCTGAGGAAGTGTTAGGTGGTGGTGTCAAGGCAGTGTTGGTTGGTGGTTGCGTCTGAGGCAATATTGGGTGGTGGTGTCTGAGGCATTAGTTGATTGGTGCTGTCTGAGGCAGTGGTTGGGTGGTGGTGTCTGAGGCAATGTTGGGTGGTGGTATCTGAGGCAGTGTTGGGTGGTGGTGTCTGATGTAGTGTTGGGTAGTGGTGTCTGAGGCAGTGGATGGGTGGTGGTGTCTGATGTAGTGTTGAGTGGTGGTGTCTGAGGCAGTGTTGGGTGGTTGTGTCTGAGGCAGTGTTGGGTAGTGGTATATGAGGAATTGTTGGGTGGTGGTGTCTGGGGAAGTGTTGGGTGGTGGTTGTTGGAAATTTCCAACACTGAATACAACACTGTATTCTCATTAATTATTACTTATTCTACTAATCATTGTAGTGAGTAAACTTAACACAACGTAGAGTTCACATGTACTTATAATTACATCTGTACAATAAGGCTAGAATTCTTACGTCACCCGACGCCAGTATTGCGTCAGATTCCATTGTAATAAACACATTTATATCCATTGTGTCTGAGAATTGAATTTGATTCTCTATAAACAACGGTGTTCTGTGTGATAATTAATTACAGATAAACTGATCTCCAACTAAAGCCAAATAGAGCGTTTATAATTATAGCTGTTATCTAGTAATAAAATTAACGTCACGCGTGAATGCCCTGGAGAGATTATAATTCTTCTCCATTGTTCGTTTACTATCATAAAACGGACAAATAATAATATTTAACTCCTCCAAATAATAAACCCATCCTAATCCGAGCATTTCAAGCACAACTGCAAGAAATGACAATATCCATAATAAATAATTTGTTTAACAAACGCGGGACGCGGAGCGGGGCGGAAGAGACGCCAGTCCACGTGTTGAAGCACTCACGAGTAGACGTGTTCACGTGGTGCTCACGAGGAGACGCCATTACCCAGCCACCAGGGTAAACGCTATCAAATCTCCAGAAGAAAGTCGCCACTGTGAGGTGTGAAGAACCTTGCAGACCTTCACCTGGTGTCAGTGTCATTTACGGAACCTGTTAAATTTGGTTCTATGTAACTCCACGTGACCGGCCAGTGAAGCGCGTCAGTATCTAGGATAGGCTAGACCAGAGCCTAGGACGCGAATTTCGGCAAGCCTTAACTTACACAGTGCCCATATTAGCTAAGTATCCTTATCCTTATTTGATGCATCTAATGGGGGTTAGGTTTATAGCTGGGTAGCTTGTCGTGACGACGTATGACAACTAAAAACTACAGGTTATTATTTCCTGATGTTAATCTCGTTTTCTTGAATATAGATTCCTAGTAGTTTAATTTGTTACTACTGAAACTAATTTGATTTACAGCGTGGGTGAAGATTTCTTCGTGCTGTCATTCCCATGTTAACCACCTCCCAGTGTTCCATGACGAGTCCAGGGGAATCAGAAGACGAGTCGTAACTAACTTCTAAGGAATCGTCATTAAGCTAAGATTTCTTTGTATTCCTTGAATTATTATCTGTACTCTTTTACATGCAGAACCCTGTTCATTGGATTAACATGTCTTTATTATAATTATTATTATACATATTTATAATCTATGTTCCCATTAGTGATAATGATGATGATTTCATAAATATTCATAGGATTACATTATTATACATTGGACTGGTGAACGAACCACACTAGTTCCTGGAGGTACTGAGTTCCAATGATACCCCCCCAATGTAGGTGTTTGAGGCTTTGATTCATTTAATTATACAGCCCATTAATTATTTCAATGATCATATTCTCTAGTATTTTATCCATAGTTACTGGTTCATCTAGAATTTTCTAATGATCATATTTTCTCAGTTTCCCTCTTTTACTATAAAAGTGGGTGGTCCTTTGTAATTAATTCTACTATATTAATATTTAAATAATTAGAGTCAAGCCCCAAATGTCCCACAGTGGTGACTGAGGCAGTAGTGGGTGGTGGAGTCTGAGGCAGTGTTGGGTGGTAGTGTCTGCGGCAGTGTTGGGTGGAAGTGCTTGAGGCAGTTGGTGTGGTGGTGTCTGAGGCAGTGTTGGGTGGTGGTGTCTGAGGTAGTTTTAGGTGGTGGTATCTGAATTAGTGTTGGGAGGTGGTGTCTGAGGCAGTGTTGGGTGGTAGTGTCTAAGGCAGTGTTGGTTGAGGTTGCGTCTAAGGCAGTGTTGGGTGGTGGTGTCTGAGGAAGTGTTAGGTGGTGGTGTCCAAGGCAGTGTTGGTTGGTGGTTGCGTCTGAAGCAATGTTGGGTGGTGGTGTCTGAGGCATTAGTTGATTGGTGGTGTCTGAGGCAGTGGTTGGGTGGTGGTGTCTGAGGCAGTGTTGGGTGGTGGTGTCTGAGGCAGTGGTTGGGTGGTGGTGTCTGAGGCAATTTTGGGTGGTGTTGTCTGAGGCAGTGTTGGGTGGTGTTGTCTGAGGCAGTGTTGGGTGGTGGTGTCTGAGGCAGTGTCTGAGGCAGTGTTGGGTGGTGGTGTCTGAGGCAGTGTTGGGTGGTGGTGTATGAGGCAGTGATGGGTGGTGGTGTCTGAGGCAGTGGATGGGTGGTAGTGTCTGAGGCAGTGTTGTGTGGTGGTGACTGTGGCAGTGTTGGGAGGTGATGTCTGAGGCAGTGTTGGGTGGTGGTGTCTGAGGCAGTGTTGGGTGGTGGGGTCTGATGTAGTGTTGGGTTTTGGTGTCTGAGGCAGTGTTGGGTAGTGGTGTCTGAGGTAATGTTGGGTGGTGGTGTCTGAGGCAGTGTTGGGTGGTGGTGTCTGAGGCAGTGTTGGGTGGTAGTGTCTGAGGCAGGGGATGGGTGGTGGTGTCTGAGGTAGTGTTTGGTCGTGGTGTCTGAGGCAGTGTTGGGTGGTGATGTCTGAGGCAGTGTTGGGTGGTGGTGTCTGAGGCATTGGGTGGGCGGTGGTGTCTGAGGCAGTGTTGGGTTGTAATGTCTGAGGCAGTGTTGGGTGGTGGTGTCTGAGGCAGTGTTGGGAGGTGATGTCTGAGGCAGTGTTGGGTGGTGGTGTCTGAGGCAGTGTTGGGTGGTGATGTCTGAGGCAGTGTTGGGTGGTGGTGTCTGAGGCAGTGTTGGGTGGTGGTGTCTGAGGCAATGTTGGGTGGTGGTGTATGAGGCAGTGATGGGTGGTGGTGTCTGAGGCAGTGGATGGGTGGTAGTGTCTGAGGCAGTGTTGTGTGGTGGTGACTGTGGCAGTGTTGGGAGGTGATGTCTGAGGCAGTGTTGGGTGGTGGTGTCTGAGGCAGTGTTGGGTGGTGGGGTCTGATGTAGTGTTGGGTTTTGGTGTCTGAGGCAGTGTTGGGTAGTGGTGTCTGAGGTAATGTTGGGTGGTGGTGTCTGAGGCAGTGTTGGGTGGTGGTGTCTGAGGCAGTGTTGGGTGGTAGTGTCTGAGGCAGGGGATGGGTGGTGGTGTCTGAGGAAGTGTTTGGTCGTGGTGTCTGAGGCAGTGTTGGGTGGTGATGTCTGAGGCAGTGTTGGGTGGTGGTGTCTGAGGCATTGGGTGGGCGGTGGTGTCTGAGGCAGTGTTGGGTTGTAATGTCTGAGGCAGTGTTGGGTGGTGGTGTCTGAGGCAGTGTTGGGAGGTGATGTCTGAGGCAGTGTTGGGTGGTGGTGTCTGAGGCAGTGTTGGGTGGTGATGTCTGAGGCAGTGTTGGGTGGTGGTATCTGAGGCAGTATTGGGTGGTGGTGTCTGAGGCAGTGTTGGGTGGTGGTGTCTGAGGCAGTGTTGGGTGATGGTATCTGAGGCAGTGTTGGGTGGTGGTGTCTGAGGCAATGTTGGGTGGTGGTGTCTGAGGCAATGTTGGGTGGTGGTGTCTGAGGCAGTGTTGGGTGGTGGTGTCTGATGTAGTGTTGGGTGGTGGTGTCTAAGGCAGTGTTGGGTGGTGGTGTCTGAGGCAATGTTGGGTGGTGGTTTCTGAGGCAGTGTTGGGTGGTGGTGTCTGAGGCAGTGTTGGGTGGTGGAGTCCAAGGCAGTGTTGGTTGGTGGTTGCGTCTGAGGCAGAGTTGGGTGGTGGTGTCTGAGGCATTAGTTGATTGGTGGTTTCTGAGGCAGTGGTTGGGTGGTGGTGTCTGAGGCAGTGTTGGGTTTTAGTGTCTGAGGCAGTGTTGGGTGGTGGTGTCTGAGGCAATGTTGGGTGGTAGAGTCTGCGGCATTGGATGATTGGTGATGTCTGATGTAGTGTTGGGTGGTGGTGTCTGAGGCATTGTTGGGTGGAGGTGTCTAAGGCAGTGTTGGGTGGTGGTGTCTGATGTAGTGTTGGGTAGTGGTGTCTGAGGCAGTGGATGGGTGGTGTTGTCTGATGTAGTGTTGAGTGGTGGTGTCTGAGGCAGTGTTGGGTGGTTGTGTCTGAGGCAGTGTTGGGTAGTGGTATATGAGGAATTGTTGGGTGGTGGTGTCTGGGGAAGTGTTGGGTGGTGGTGACTGAGGCAGTAGTGGGTGGTGGAGTCTGAGGCAATGATGGGTGGTGGTGCCTGAGGCAGTGTTGGGTGGTGTAGTCTGAGGCAGTGTTGGGTGGAAGTGCTTGAGGCAGTTGGTGTGGTGGTGTCTGAGGCAGTGTTGGGTGGTGGTGTCTGAGGTAGTTTTATGTGGTGGTATCTGAATTAGTGTTGGGTGGTGGTGTCTGAGGCAGTGTTGGGTGATAGTGTCTACGGCAGTGTTGGTTGAGGTTGCGTCTGAGGCAGTGTTAGGTGGTGGTGTCAAGGCAGTGTTGGTTGGTGGTTGCGTCTGAGGCAATGTTGGGTGGTGGTGTCTGAGGCATTAGTTGATTGGTGGTGTCTGAGGCAGTGGTTGGGTGGTGGTGTCTGAGGCAGTGTTGGGTGGTGGTGTCTGAGGCAGTGGTTGGGTTGTGGTGTCTGAGGGAATTTTGGGTTGTGTTGTCTGAGGCAGTGTTGGGTGGTGTTGTCTGAGGCAATGTTGGGTGGTGGTGTCTGAGGCAATGTTGGGTGGTGTTGTCTGAGGCAGTGTTGGGTGGTGGTGTCTGAGGCAGTGGTTGGGCGGTGGTGTCTGAGGCAGTGTTGGGTAGTGGTTTATGAGAAAGTGTTGGGTGGTGGTGTCTAAGGCAGTGTTGGTTGGTGGTTGTGTCAGGGGCAGTGTTGGGTGGTGGTGTCTGAGGCTTTAGTTGGGTGGTGGTGTCTAAGGCTTTAGTTGGGTGGTGGTGTCTGAGGCAGTGGTTGGGCGGTGGTGTCTGAGGCAGTGTTGGGTGGTGGTGTCTGAGGCAGTGGATGGGTGGTAGTGTCTGAGGCAGTGTTGTGTGGTGGTGACTGTGGCAGTGTTGGGAGGTGATGTCTGAGGCAGTGTTGGGTGGTGGTGTCTGAGGCAGTGTTGGGTGGTGGGGTCTGATGTAGTGTTGGGTTTTGGTGTCTGAGGCAGGCTTGGCTGGTGGTGTCTGAGTCAGTGTTGGGTGGTGGTGTCTGAGGCAGTGGTTGGGTGGTGGTGTTTGAGATAGTTTTGTGTGGTGGTGTCTGAGGCAGTGTTGGGTGGTGGTGTCTGAGGCATTGGATGATTTGTGGTGTCTGATGTAGTGTTGGGTGGTGATGTCTGAGGCATTTTTGGGTGGTGGTGTCTAAGGCAGTGTTGGGTGGTGGTGTCTGATGTAGTGTTGGGTGGTGGTGTCTGAGGCAGTGGATGGGTGGTGGTGTCTGATGTAGTGTTGAGTGGTGGTGTCTGAGGCAGTGTTGGGTGGTTGTGTCTGAGGCAGTGTTGGGTAGTGGTATATGAGGAATTGTTGGGTGGTGGTGTCTGGGGAAGTGTTGGGTGGTGGTTGTTGGAAATTTCCAACACTGAATACAACACTGTTGTATTCTCATTAATTATTACTTATTCTACTAATCATTGTAGTGAGTAAAATTAACACAACGTAGAGTTCACATGTACTAATAATTACATCTGTACAATAAGGCTAGAATTCTTACGTCACCCGACGCCAGTATTGCGTCAGATTCCATTGTAGTAAACACATTTATATCCATTGTGTCTGAGAATTGAATTTGATTCTCTATAAACAACGGTGTTCTGTGTGATAATTAATTACAGATAAACTGATCTCCAACTAAAGCCAAATAGAGCGTTTATAATTATAGCTGTTATCTAGTAATAAAATTAACGTCACGCGTGAATGCCCTGGAGAGATTATAATTCTTCTCCATTGTTCGTTTACTATCATAAAACGGACAAATAATAATATTTAACTCCTCCAAATAATAAACCCATCCTAATCCGAGCATTTCAAGCACAACTGCAAGAAATGACAATATCCATAATAAATAATTTGTTTAACAAACGCGGGACGCGGAGCGGGGCGGAAGAGACGCCAGTCCACGTGTTGAAGCACTCACGAGTAGACGTGTTCACGTGGTGCTCACGAGGAGACGCCATTACCCAGCCACCAGGGTAAACGCTATCAAATCTCCAGAAGAAAGTCGCCACTGTGAGGTGTGAAGAACCTTGCAGACAATACCTTCACCTGGTGTCAGTGTCATTTACGGAACCTGTTAAATTTGGTTCTATGTAACTCCACGTGACCGGCCAGTGAAGCGCGTCAGTATCTAGGATAGGCTAGACCAGAGCCTAGGACGCGAATTTCGGCAAGCCTTAACTTACACAGTGCCCATATTAGCTAAGTATCCTTATCCTTATTTGATGCATCTAATGGGGGTTAGGTTTATAGCTGGGTAGCTTGTCGTGACGACGTATGACAACTAAAAACTACAGGTTATTATTTCCTGATGTTAATCTCGTTTTCTTGAATATAGATTCCTAGTAGTTTAATTTGTTACTACTGAAACTAATTTGATTTACAGCGTGGGTGAAGATTTCTTCGTGCTGTCATTCCCATGTTAACCACCTCCCAGTGTTCCATGACGAGTCCAGGGGAATCAGAAGACGAGTCGTAACTAACTTCTAAGGAATCGTCATTAAGCTAAGATTTCTTTGTATTCCTTGAATTATTATCTGTACTCTTTTACATGCAGAACACTGTTCATTGGATTAACATGTCTTTATTATAATTATTATTATACATATTTATAATCTATGTTCCCATTAGTGATAATGATGATGATTTCATAAATATTCATAGGATTACATTATTATACATTGGACTGGTGAACGAACCACACTAGTTCCTGGAGGTACTGAGTTCCAATGATACCCCCCCAATGTAGGTGTTTGAGGCTTTGATTCATTTAATTATACAGCCCATTAATTATTTCAATGATCATATTCTCTAGTATTTTATCCATAGTTACTGGTTCATCTAGAATTTTCTAATGATCATATTTTCTCAGTTTCCCTCTTTTACTATAAAAGTGGGTGGTCCTTCGTAATTAATTCTACTATATTAATATTTAAATAATTAGAGTCAAGCCCCAAATGTCCCACAGTGGTGACTGAGGCAGTAGTGGGTGGTGGAGTCTGAGGCAGTGTTGGGTGGTAGTGTCTGCGGCAGTGTTGGGTGGAAGTGCTTGAGGCAGTTGGTGTGGTGGTGTCTGAGGCAGTGTTGGGTGGTGGTGTCTGAGGTAGTTTTAGGTGGTGGTATCTGAATTAGTGTTGGGAGGTGGTGTCTGAGGCAGTGTTGGGTGGTAATGTCTAAGGCAGTGTTGGTTGAGGTTGCGTCTAAGGCAGTGTTGGGTGGTGGTGTCTGAGGAAGTGTTAGGTGGTGGTGTCCAAGGCAGTGTTGGTTGGTGGTTGCGTCTGAAGCAATGTTGGGTGGTGGTGTCTGAGGCATTAGTTGATTGGTGGTGTCTGAGGCAGTGTTGGGTGGTGGTGTCTGAGGTAGTTTTAGGTGGTGGTATCTGAATTAGTGTTGGGAGGTGGTGTCTGAGGCAGTGTTGGGTGGTAATGTCTAAGGCAGTGTTGGTTGAGGTTGCGTCTAAGGCAGTGTTGGGTGGTGGTGTCTGAGGAAGTGTTAGGTGGTGGTGTCCAAGGCAGTGTTGGTTGGTGGTTGCGTCTGAAGCAATGTTGGGTGGTGGTGTCTAAGGCATTAGTTGATTGGTGGTGTCTGAGGCAGTGGTTGGGTGGTGGTGTCTGAGGCAGTGTTGGGTGGTGGTGTCTGAGGCAGTGGTTGGGTGGTGGTGTCTGAGGCAATTTTGGGTGGTGTTGTCTGAGGCAGTGTTGGGTGGTGTTGTCTGAGGCAGTGTTGGGTGGTGGTGTCTGAGGCAGTGTTGGGTGGTGGTGTCTGAGGCAGTGTTGGGTGGTGGTGTCTGAGGCAGTGTTGGGTGGTGGTGTATGAGGCAGTGATGGGTGGTGGTGTCTGAGGCAGTGTTGGGTGGTGGTGTCTGAGGCAGTGTTGGGTGGTGGTGTCTGAGGCAGTGTTGGGTGGTAGTGTCTGAGGCAGGGGATGGGTGGTGGTGTCTGAGGTAGTGTTCGGTCGTGGTGTCTGAGGCAGTGTTGGGTGATGGTGACCTGAGGCAGGTTTCGGTGGTGGTGTCTGAGTCAGTGTTGGGTGGTGGTGTCTGAGGCAGTAGTTGGGTGGTGGTGTCTGAGGCAGTGGATGGGTGGTGGTGTCTGAGGCAAAGGATGGGTGGTGGTGTCTGATGTAGTGTTGGGTGGTGGTGTCTGAGGCAGTGATGGGTGGTGGTGTCTGAGGCAGTGTTGGGTGGTGGTGTCTGAGGCAGTGTTGGGTGGTGGTGTCTGAGGCAGTGTTGGGTGGTAGTGTCTGAGGCAGGGGATGGGTGGTGGTGTCTGAGGTAGTGTTGGGTCGTGGTGTCTGAGGCAGTGTTGGGTGGTGGTGTCTGAGGCAGGTTTCGGTGGTGGTGTCTGAGTCAGTGTTGGGTGGTGGTGTCTGAGTCAGTGTTGGGTGGTGGTTTCTGAGGCAGTGGTTGGGTGGTGGTGTCTGAGGCAAAGGATGGGTGATGGTGTCTGATGTAGTGTTGGGTGGTGGTGTTTGAGGCACTGTTGGGTGGTGGTGTCTGAGGCAATGTTGGGTGGTGTTGTCTGAGGCAGTGTTGGGTGGTGGTGTCTGAGGCAGTGTTGGGTGGTGGTGTCTGAGGCAGTGTTGGGTGGTGGTGTCTGAGGCAGTGTTTGGTGGTGGTGTCTGAAGCAGTGTTGGGTGGTAGTGTCTGAGGCAGTGTTGGGTGGTGATGTCTGAGATAGTGTTGGGTGGTGGTTTCTGAGGCAGTGTTGGGTGGTTGTGTCAGAGGCAGTGTTGGGTGGTGGTGTCTGAGGCTTTAGTTGTGTGGTGGTGTCTGAGGCAGTGGTTGGGCGGTGGTATCTGAGGCAGTGTTGGGTAGTGGTTTATGAGAAAGTGTTGGGTGGTGGTGTCTAAGGCAGTGTTGGTTGGTGGTTGTGTCAGAGGCAGTGTTGGGTGGTTTTGTCAGAGGCAGTGTTGGGTGGTGGTGTCTGAGGCTTTAGTTGTGTGGTGGTGTCTGAGGCAGTGGTTGGGCGGTGGTGTCTGAGGCAGTGTTGGGTAGTGGTTTATGAGAAAGTGTTGGGTGGTGGTGTCTAAGGCAGTGTTGGTTGGTGGTTGTGTCAGGGGCAGTGTTGGGTGGTGGTGTCTGAGGCTTTAGTTGGGTGGTGGTGTCTGAGGCTTTAGTTGGGTGGTGGTGTCTGAGGCAGTTGTTGGGCGGTGGTGTCTGAGGCAGTGTTGGGTGGTGGTGTCTGAGGCAGTGGATGGGTGGTAGTGTCTGAGGCAGTGTTGTGTGGTGGTGACTGTGGCAGTGTTGGGAGGTGATGTCTGAGGCAGTGTTGGATGGTGGTGTCTGAGGCAGTGTTGGGTGGTGGTGTCTGAGGTAATGTTGGGTGGTGGTGTCTGAGGCAGTGTTGGGTGGTGGTGTCTGAGGCAGTGTTGGGTGGTGGTGTCTGAGGCAGTGTTGGGTGGTGGTGTCTGAGGCAGTGTTGGGTGGTGGTGTCTGAGGCAGTGTTGGGTGGTGGTGTCTGAGGCAGTGTTGGGTGGTGGTGTCTGAGGCAGTGTTGGGTGGTGGTGTCTGAGGCATTGGATGATTGGTGGTGTCTGATGTAGTGTTGGGTGGTGGTGTCTGAGGCATTGTTGGGTGGAGGTGTCTAAGGCAGTGGATGGGTGGTGGTGTCTGATGTAGTGTTGGGTGGGGGTGTCTGAGGCAGTGTTGGCTGGTTGTGTCTGAGGCAGTGTTGGGTAGTGGTATATGAGGAATTGTTGGGTGGTGGTGTCTGGGGAAGGGTTGGGTGGTGGTGACTGAGGCAGTAGTGGGTGGTGGAGTCTGAGGCAATGATGGGTGGTGGTGCCTGAGGCAGTGTTGGGTGGTGGTGTCTGAGGTAGTTTTAGGTGGTGGTATCTGAATTAGTGTTGGGTGGTGGTGTCTGAGGCAGTGTTGGGTGATAGTGTCTAAGGCAGTGTTGGTTGAGGTTGCGTCTGAGGCAGTGTTGGGTGGTGGTGTCTGAGGAAGTGTTAGGTGGTGGTGTCAAGGCAGTGTTGGTTGGTGGTTGCGTCTGAGGCAATGTTGGGTGGTGGTGTCTGAGGCATTAGTTGATATGGTGGTGTCTGAGGCAGTGGTTGGGTGGTGGTGTCTGAGGCAGTGTTGAGTGGTGGTGTCTGAGGCAGTGTTGGGTGGTGGTGTCTGAGGCAATTTTCGGTGGTGTTGTCTGAGGCAGTGTTGGGTGGTGTTGTCTGAGGCAGTGTTGGGTGGTGGTGTCTGAGGCAATGTTGGGTGGTGTTGTCTGAGGCAGTGTTGGGTGGGGGTGTCTGAGGCAGTGTTGGGTGGTGGTGTCTGTGGCAGTGATGGGTGGTGGTGTCTGAGGCAGTGTTGGGTGGTGCTGTCTGAGGCAGTGTTGGGTGGTAGTGTCTGAGGCAGGGGATGGGTGGTGGTGTCTGAGGTAGTGTTGGGTCGTGGTGTCTGAGGCGGTGTTGGGTGGTGATGTCTGAGGTAGTGTTGGGTGGTGGTGTCTGAGGCAGTGGGTGGGCGGTGGTGTCTGAGGCAGTGTTGGGTTGTAATGTCTGAGGCAGTGTTCGGAGGTGGTGTCTGAGGCAGTGTTGGGAGGTGATGTCTGAGGCAGTGTTGGGTGGTGGTGTCTGAGGCAGTGTTGGGTGGTGGTGTCTGAGGCAGTGTTGGGTGGTGATGTCTGAGGCAGTGTTGGGTGGTGGTATCTGAGGCAGTATTGGGTGGTGGTGTCTGAGGCAGTGTTGGGTGGTGGTGTCTGAGGCAGTGTTGGGTGGTGGTATCTGAGGCAGTGTTGGGTGGTGGTGTCTGAGGCAATGTTGGGCGGTGGTGTCTGAGGCAATGTTGGGTGGTGGTGTCTGAGGCAGTGTTGGGTGGTGGTGTCTGATGTAGTGTTGGGTGGTGGTGTCTAAGGCAGTGTTGGGTGGTGGTGTCTGAGGCAATGTTGGGTGGTGGTGTCTGAGGCAGTGTTGGGTGGTGGTGTCTGAGGCAGTGTTGGGTGGTGGAGTCCAAGGCAGTGTTGGTTGGTGGTTGCGTCTGAGGCAGAGTTGGGTGGTGGTGTCTGAGGCATTAGTTGATTGGTGGTGTCTGAGGCAGTGGTTGGGTGGTGGTGTCTGAGGCAGTGTTGGGTTTTAGTGTCTGAGGCAGTGTTGGGTGGTGGTGTCTGAGGCAATGTTGGGTGGAGGTGTCTAAGGCAGTGTTGGGTGGTGGTGTCTGATGTAGTGTTGGGTAGTGGTGTCTGAGGCATTGGATGGGTGGTGGTGTCTGATGTAGTGTTGGGTGGTGGTGTCTGAGGCAGTGTTGGGTGGTTGTGTCTGAGGCAGTGTTGGGTGGTGGTGTCTGATGTAGTGTTGGGTAGTGGTGTCTGAGGCAGTGGATGAGTGGTGGTGTCTGAGGTAGTGTTGGGTGGTGGTGTCTGAGGCAGTGTTAGGTGGTTGTGTCTGAGGCAGTGTTGGGTAGTGGTATATGAGGAATTGTTGGGTGGTGGTGTCTGGGGAAGTGTTGGGTGGTGGTGACTGAGGCAGTAGTGGGTGGTGAAATCTGAGGCAATGATGGGTGGTGGTGCCTGAGGCAGTGTTGGGTGGTGGAGTCTGAGGCAGTGTTGGGTGGAAGTGCTTGAGGCAGTTGGTGTGGTGGTGTCTGAGGCAGTGTTGGGTGGTGGTGTCTGAGGTAGTTTTAGGTGGTGGTATCTGAATTAGTGTTGGGTGGTGGTGTCTGAGGCAGTGTTGGGTGATAGTGTCTAAGGCAGTGTTGGTTGAGGTTGCGTCTGAGGCAGTGTTGGGTGGTGGTGTCTGAGGAAGTGTTAGGTGGTGGTGTCAAGGCAGTGTTGGTTGGTGGTTGCGTCTGAGGCAATGTTGGGTGGTGGTGTCTGAGGCATTAGTTGATTGGTGGTGTCTGAGGCAGTGGTTGGGTGGTGGTGTCTGAGGCAGTGTTGGGTGGTGGTGTCTGAGGCAGTGGTTGGGTGGTGGTGTCTGAGGCAATTTTGGGTGGTGTTGTCTGAGGCAATGTTGGGTGGTGGTATCTGAGGCAATGCTGGGTGGTGTTGTCTGAGGCAGTGTTGGGTGGTGGTGTCTGAGGCAATGTTGGGTGGTGGTGTCTGAGGCAGTGTTGGGTGGTGGTTTCTGAGGCAGTGGTTGGGTGGTGGTGTCTGAGTCAGTGGATGGGTGGTGGTGTCTGAGGCAGTGTTGGGTGGTGGTGTCTGAGGCAAAGGATGGGTGGTGGTGTCTGAGGTAGTGTTGGGTGGTGGTGTCTGAGGCATTGTTGGGTGGTGGTGTCTGAGGCAATGTTGGGTGGTGTTGTCTGAGGCAGTGTTGGGTGGTTGTGTCTGAGGCAGTGATAGGTAGTGGTGTCTGAGGCAGTGTTTGGTGGTGGTGTCTGAAGCAGTGTTGGGTGGTAGTGTCTGAGGCAGGGGATGGGTGGTGGTGTCTGAGGCAGTGTTGGGTGGTTGTGTCTGAGATAGTGTTGGGTGGTGGATTCTGAGGCAGTGTTGGGTGGTTGTGTCAGAGGCAGTGTTTGGTGGTGGTGTCAGAGGCTTTAGTTGTGTGGTGGTGTCTGAGGCAGTGGTTGGGCGGTGGTGTCTGAGGCAGTGTTGGGTAGTGGTTTATGAGAAAGTGTTGGGTGGTGGATTCTGAGGCAGTGTTGGGTGGTTGTGTCAGAGGCAGTGTTGGGTGGTGGTGTCTGAGGCTTTAGTTGGGTGGTGGTGTCTGAGGCAGTGGTTGGGCGGTGGTGTCTGAGGCAGTGTTGGGTTGTAGTGTCTGAGGCAGTGTTGGGTGGTGGTGTCTGAGGCAGTGGATGGGTGGTAGTGTCTGAGGCAGTGTTGTGTGGTGGTGTCTGAGGCAGTGTTGGGTGGTGGTGTCTGAGGCAGTGTTGGGTGGTGGTGTCTGAGGCAGTGTTGGGTGGTGGTGTCTGAGGCAGTGTTGGGTGGTGGTATCTGAGGCAGTGTTGGGTGGTGGTGTCTGAGGCAGTGTTGGGTGGTGGTGTCTGAGGCAGTGTTGGGTGGTGGTATCTGAGGCAGTGTTGGGTGGTGATGTCTGAGGCAATGTTGGGTGGTGGTGTCTGAGGCAATGTTGGGTGGTGGTGTCTGAGGCAGTGTTGGGTGGTGGTGTCTGAAGAAGTGTTGGGTGGTGGTGTCTATAGCAGTGTTGGGTGGTGGTGTCTGAGGCAGTGTTGGGTGGTGGTGTCTGAGGCAGTGTTGGGTGGTGGAGTCCAAGGCAGTGTTGGTTGGTGGTTGCGTCTGAGGCAGAGTTGGGTGGTGGTGTCTGAGGCATTAGTTGATTGGTGGTGTCTGAGGCAGTGGTTGAGTGGTGGTGTCTGAGGCAGTGTTGGGTTTTAGTGTCTGAGGCAGTGTTGGGTGGTGGTGTCTGAGGCAGTGTTGGGTGGTAGAGTCTGCGGCAGTGTTGGGTGGTAGTGCTTGAGGCAGTTTTGTGTTTTGTATCTGAGGCAGTGTTGGATGGTGGCGTCTGAGGTAGTTTTAGGTGGTGGTATCTGAGGCAGTGTTGGGTGGTGGTGTCTGAGTCAGTATTGGTTGGTGGTGTCTGGGGCAGGTGATTGGTGGTAGTGTCTGAGACAGTGATGGGTGGTGGCGTCTGAGGCAGTGGTTGGGTGGTGATGTCTGAAGCAGTGTTGGTTGGTGGAGGTGTCTGAGGCAGTGTTGGGTTGTGGTGTCTGAGGCATTAGTTGGGTGGTGGTGTCTGAGGCAGTATTGGTTGGTGGTGTCTAAGGCAGTTTTGGGTGGTGGTATCTGAGGCAGTGTTGGGTGGTGGTGTCTGAGGCAATGTTAGGTGGTAGTGTCTGAGACAGTGTTGGGTAGTGGTGTCTGAGGCAGTGTTGTGTGTTGGTGTCTGAGTCAGTGGATGGGTGGTGGTGTCTGAGAATGTGTTGGGTGGTGGTGTCTGAGGCAGTGGTTGGGTGGTGGTGTCTGAGGCAGTGGACGGGCGATGGTGTCTGAGGCAATGTTAGGTGGTGGTGTCCGAGGCATTAGTTGATTGGTGGTGTCTGAGGCAGTGGTTGGGTTGTAGTGTGTGAGGCAGTGTTGGGTGGTGGTGTCTGAGGCAGTGGATGGGTGGTAGTTTCTGAGGCAGTGTTGTGTGGTGGTGACTGTGGCAGTGTTGGGAGGTGATGTCTGAGGCAGTGTTGGGTGGTGGTGTCTGAGGCAGTGTTGGGTGGTGGGGTCTGATGTAGTGTTGGGTTTTGGTGTCTGAGGCAGTGGTGGGTGGTGGTGTCTGAGGTAATGTTGGGTGGTGGTGTCTAAGGCAATGTTGGGTGGTGGTGTCTGAGGCAGTGTTGGGTGGTGGTGTCTGAGGGAGTGTTGGGTGGTGGTGTCTGAGGCAATGTTGGGTGGTGGTGTCTGAGGCAGTGTTGGGTGGTGGTGTCTGAGGCAGTGTTGGGTGGTGGTGTCTGAGGCAGTGGACGGGTGATGGTGTCTGAGGCAGGCTTGGGTGGTGGTGTCTGAGTCAGTGTTGGGTAGGAGTATATGAAGCAGTGTTGGGTGGTGGTGTCTGAGGCAGTGTTGAGTGGTGGTATCTGAGGCAGTGTTGGGTGGTGGTGTCTGAGTCAGTGTTGGGTGGTGGTGTCTGAGGCAGTGGTTGGGTGGTGGTGTTTGAGGCATTGGATGATTGGTGGTGTCTGATGTAGTGTTGGGTGGTGATGTCTGAGGCATTGTTGGGTGGAGGTGTCTAAGGCAGTGTTGGGTGGTGGTGTCTGATGTAGTGTTGGGTGGTGGTGTCTGAGGCAGTGGATGGGGGTGGTGGTGTCTGATGTAGTGTTGGGTGGTGGTGTCTGAGGCAGTGTTGGGTGGTTGTGTCTGAGGCAGTGTTGGGTAGTGGTATATGAGGAATTGTTGGGTGGTGGTGTCTGAGGCAGTGTTGGATGGTGGTGTCTGAGGCAGTGTTGGGCGGTGGTGTCTGAGGCAGTGTTGGGTGGTGGTGTCTGAGAAAGTGTTGGGTGGTGGTGTCTGAGGCAGTGGACGGGTGATGGTGTCTGAGGCAGGCTTGGGTGGTGGTGTCTGAGGCAGTGTTGGGTGGTGGTATCTGAGGCAGTGTTGGGTGGTGGTGTCTGAGTCAGTGTTGGGTGGTGGTGTCTGAGGCAGTGGTTCGGTGGTGGTGTTTGAGGCATTGGATGATTGGTGGTGTCTGATGTAGTGTTGGTTGGTGGTGTCTGAGGCAGTGTTGGGTGGTTGTGTCTGAGGCAGTGTTGGGTAGTGGTATATGAGGAATTGTTGGGTGGTGGTGTCTGGGGAAGTGTTGGGTGGTGGTGCCTGAGGCAATAGTGGGTGGGGGAGTCTGAGGCAGTGTTGGGAGGTAGTGTCTGCGGCAGTGTTGGGTGCAAGTGCTTGAGGCAGTTGGTGTGGTAGTGTCTGAGGCAGTGTTGGGTGGTGGTGTCTGAGGTAGTTTTAGGTGGTGGTATCTGAATTAGTGTTGGGTGGTGGTGTCTGATGTAGTGTTGGGTGGTGGTGTCTGAGGCAGTGTTGGGTGGTGGTGTCTGAGGCAGTGTTGGTTGGTGGTGTCTGAGGCAGTGTTGGGTGGTGGTGTCTGAGGCAGTGTTGGGTGGTGGTGTCTGAGGCAGTGTTGGGTGGTGGTGTCTGAGGCAGTGTTGGGTGGTGGTGTCTGAGGCAGTGTTGGGTAGTGGTTTATTAGGCAGTGTTGGGTGGTGGTGGCTTAGGCAGTTTTGGGTGGTGGTATCTGAGGCAGTGTTGGGTGGTGGTGTCTGAGGCAGTGTTGGGTGGTGGTGTCTGAGGCAGTGTTGGGTGGTGATGTTTGAGGCAGTGTTGGGTGGTGGTGTCTGAGGCAGTGTTGGGTGGTGGTGTCTGATGTAGTGTTGGGTGGTGGTGTCTGAGGCAGTGTTGGGTGGTGGTGTCTGAGGCAGTGTTGGGTGGTGGTGTCTGAGGCAGTGTTGGGTGGTGGTGTCTGAGGCAGTGTTGGGTGGTGGTGTCTGGGGCAGTGTTGGGTGGTGGTGTCTGAGGCAGTGTTGGGTGGTGGTGTCTGAGGCAGTGTTGGGTGGTGGTGTCTGAGGCAGTGTTGGGTGGTGGTGTCTGAGGCAGTGTTGGGTGGTGGGGTCTGATGTAGTGTTGGGTTTTGGTGTCTGAGGCAGTGTTGGGTGGTGGTGTCTGAGGCAATGTTGGGTGGTGGTGTCTGAGGCAATGTTGGGTGGTGGTGTCTGAGGCAGTGTTGTATGGTGGTGTCTGAGGCAGTGGTTGGGTGGTGGTGTCTGAGAAAGTGTTGGGTGGTGGTTGGTTGATACCTGGTTGGTTGATGGGGTTCTGGGAGTTCTTCTACTCCCCAAGCCCGGGCAGAGGCCAGGCTCGACTTGTGAGAGTTTGGTCCACCAGGCTGTTGCTTGGAGCGGCCCGCAGGCCCACATACCCACCACAGCCCGGTTGGTCCGGCACTCCTTGGAGGAATAAATCTAGTTTCCTCTTGAAAATGTCCACGGTTGTTCCGGCAATATTTCTTATGCTTGCTGGGAGGACGTTGAACAACCGCGGACCTCTGATGTTTATACAGTGTTCTCTGATTGTGCCTATGGCACCTCTGCTCTTCATTGGTTCTATTCTACATTTTCTTCCATGTCGTTCACTCCAGTACGTTGTTATTTTACTGTGTAGATTTGGTACTTGGCCCTCCAGTATCTTCCAGGTGTATATTATTTGATATCTCTCTCGTCTTCTTTCTAGTGAGTACATTTGGAGGGCTTTGAGACGATCCCAATAATTTAGGTGCTTTATTGCATCTATGCGTGCCGTATATGTTCTCTGTATTCCCTCTATTTCAGCAATCTCTCCTGCTCTGAAGGGGGAAGTGAGTACTGAGCAGTACTCAAGACGGGACAACACAAGTGACTTGAAGAGTACAACCATTGTGATGGGATCCCTGGATTTGAAAGTTCTCGTAATCCATCCTATCATTTTTCTGGCTGTCGCAATATTTGCTTGGTTATGCTCCTTAAACGTTAGGTCGTCAGACATTATTATTCCCAAATCCTTTACATGCTGTTTTCCTACTATGGGTACATTTGATTGTGTTTTGTACTCTGTATTATGTTTAAGGTCCTCATTTTTACCGTACCAGAGTACCTGGAATTTATCACTGTTAAACATCATGTTATTTTCTGATGCCCAGTCGAAAACTTTGTTAATATCAGCTTGAAGTTTTTCAATGTCCTCAGCCGAGGTAATTTTCATACTGATTTTTGTGTCATCTGCAAAGGATGATACGAAGCTGTGACTTGTATTTTTGTCTATATCTGATATGAGAATAAGGAAAAGCAGCGGTGCAAGGACTGTACCCTGAGGTACAGAGCTTTTCACTGCACTTGGACTAGATTTTATATGGTTGACAGTTACTCGCTGAGTCCTGTTTGACAGAAAACTGAGTATCCAGCGTCCTACTTTACCGGTTATTCCCATTGACTTCATTTTGTGTGCTATCACGCCATGGTCACATTTATCGAAAGCCTTTGCGAAGTCCGTGTATATCACATCAGCATTCTGTTTCTCTTCTAATGCCTCAGTGACTTTGTCGTAGTGCTCAAGTAGCTGTGAGAGGCACGATCTTCCCGCTCGAAATCCATGTTGGCCTGGGTTGTGAAGGTCATTGGTCTCAATGAAATTGGTGACCTGACTCCAAATCACTCTCTCAAATACTTTTATGATGTGCGATGTTAGTGCAACTGGTCTATAATTTTTTGCCAGTGCTTTGCTCCCTCCCTTGTGTAGAGGGGCTATGTCTGCTACTTTAAGTGCATCTGGTATCTCCCCCGTGTCCAGGCTCTTCCTCCACACTATACTGAGTGCCTGTGCTACCGGCACTTTGCATTTCTTTATAAATATTGAATTCCATGAGTCTGGACCTGGGGCCGAGTGCATGGGCATGTTTTCAATTTCTTTTTCAAAATTTAGTTCGCTCGTGTTTATATCAGTTATATTTACAGGGGTATGAATATCCCGCATAAAGAAATTGTCTGGATCTTCCACCTTCATGTTGTTTATTGGAGTGCTAAACATGTCCTCATACTGCTTTTTTAGGATTTCACTAATTTCTTTGTCATCCTCCGTGTATGAACCTTCATTTGTACGAATGGGTCCAATACTGGCAGTGGTTTTTGCTTTTGATTTCGCATATAAGAAGAAATGTTTTGGATTTTTCTATATTTCCTGAATTGCTTTCTGTTCTAACTGCCTTTCTTCAGTTTCATATGAGTGTTTCAATTTCCGCTCGATTTCTTCAATCTCCCTATTTAAATTATTCCTTCTTTGACGGGAAATTCGTGTCTGCATAAGCAGTTCCGTTATTTTTTTCCTGCGTTTATAGTGTCGTCTGCGTTCTCTTTCTACGTTAAATCTCTTTCTGGCTTTCCTCAAAGGAACATGTTTCAGACAGACTTGATACGCTTCTGAAGTCAGTTTTTCTATTCCTTCTGTAGGACTTGTATTATTTAGAACAGTTCCCCATGGAATGTTTGTAAGTTCCCTGTTTATTATCTCCCAGTCTATCCTTTTATTATTAAAATTGAATTTACTGAATAGCCCCTCTCGCTTTATCAACGTTTTAGGTCTATTCTGAGTATTGATGGTAGTTTGCACTTCAATGAGTTTGTGATCTGAGTATGTGGTATCTGATATCGTAATGTCTCTGATAATGTCTTCATTGTTCGTAAAGACCAGATCTAGAATATTTTCATTTCTCGTTGGCTCCGATATCTGCTGATTGAGTGAAAATTTGTCACAGAATCTAAGTAGTTCTCTAATCTGTGGTTGGTTAGGTCCTGATATATTTCCTGGTATAATGTTATTGTTTGCTATTTTCCACCTGAGACTAGGCAAGTTGAAGTCACCTAGGAAGATAATATCAGGTATCGGGTTCTCCAAATTATCAAGGCTATTCTCTATTTTGCTTATCTGTTCTGTGAATTCCTCAGCCGTTGCATCTGGCGGTTTGTATATTAGTATAATCACTAAATTTATTTTCTCTATTTTTAATCCCAGTACCTCTACCACCTCATTTGTAACGTTTAGGAGCTCCGAGCATACAAGGTCTTCCCTAATATACAGACCCACTCCTCCATGTGACCTAATTTTCCTATCACACCTGTATAGGTTATATCCTGGAATCCAGATCTCACTGTCCAACAATTCCCCTGCATGGGTTTCTGTGAAAGCTCCAAATACTGCATTTGACTCCGTGAGGAGGCCATTTATGAACTGTACTTTGTTGTTTGTTCTTGTTTTCAGTCCTTGTATGTTGGCAAAGATGAATGAGGTTACTCTATTAGTGATAGTTTGAATGGGAGACTTTTTCGGCAAGTCCATTATTCGTGGACATAATGAGTTTGTTCTGACCAGTACTGATTGTTGTAGGGCAGTTTTCTGTCGTAGTTGTAGTTCCCTTTCGGTGGGTAATTGTATCTGTAATTCTGGAATGCAAGTGGATCTGGCATCCAGTTCCATACATTCTCCATGCTGCTCCTTTTGAATTCTCTGCCGGTCTGGTATAAAAAATTTATAGAGTTTTCTCCAAATTCATTATCCTGCTTGCCACTCTTTATGTAGCGTTCCGTGCCTTTCACGTGAAAGTGTGGGCAGCTGAGGTCATAGCATTTTCTGTCCTCCAGTGAGGTTTGGCACATGTCAGGATGGAAAAACCTATATATTGATCCTCATCCTATGGTGGTGTCTGAGGCAGTGGTTGGGTGGTGGTGTCTGAGGCAGTGGTTGGGTGGTGGTGTCTGAGGCAGTGGTTGGGTGGTGGTGTCTGAGGCAGTAGACGGGTGATGGTGTCTGAGGCAATGTTAGGTGGTGGTGTCCGAGGCATTAGTTGATTGGTGGTGTCTGAGGCAGTGGTTGGGTTGTAGTGTCTGAGGCAGTGTTGGGTGGTGGTGTCTGAGGCAGTGTTGGGTGGTGGTGTCTGAGGCAGTGTTGGGTGGTGGTGTCTGAGGCAGTGTTGGGTGGTGGGGTCTGATGTAGTGTTGGGTTTTGGTGTCTGAGGCAGTGTTGGGTGGTGGTGTCTGAGGCAATGTTGGGTGGTGGTGTCTGAGGCAATGTTGGGTGGTGGTGTCTGAGTCAGTGTTGGGTGGTGGTTTCTGAGGCAGTGGTTGGGTTGTAGTGTCTGAGGCAGTGTTGGGTGGTGGTGTCTGAGGCAGTGGATGGGTGGTAGGTTCTGAGGCAGTGTTGTGTGGTGGTGACTGTGGCAGTGTTGGGAGGTGATGTCTGAGGCAGTGTTGGGTGGTGGTGTCTGAGGTAATGTTGGGTGGTGGTGTCTGAGGCAATGTTGGGTGGTGGTGTCTGAGGCAGTGTTGGGTGGTGGTGTCTGAGGGAGTGTTGGGTGGTGGTGTCTGAGGCAGTGTTGGGTGGTGGTGTCTTAGGCAGTGTTGGGTGGTGGTGTCTGAGGCAGTGTTGGGTGGTGGTGTCTGAGGCAGTGTTGGGTGGTGGTGTCTGAGGCAGTGTTGGTTGGTGGTGCCTGAGGCAGTGTTGGGTGGTGGTGTCTGAGGCAGTGTTGGGTGGTGTTGTCTGAAGCAATGTTGGGTGGTGGTGTCTGAGGCAATGTTGGGTGGTGGTGTCTGAGGCAGTGTTGGGTGGTGGTGTCTGATGTAGTGTTGGGTGGTGGTGTCTCAGGCAGTGTTGGGTGGTGGTGTCTGAGGCAATGTTGGGTCGTGGTGTCTGAGGCAGTGTTGGGTGGTGGTGTCAGAGGCAGTGTTGGGTGGTGGAGTTCAAGGCAGGGTTGGTTGGTGGTTGCGTCTGAGGCAGTGTTGGGTGGTGGTGTCTGAGGCATTAGTTGATTGGTGGTGTCTGAGGCAGTGGTTGGGTGGTGGTGTCTGAGGCAGTGTTGGGTTTTAGTGTCTGAGGCAGTGTTGGGTGGTGGTGTCTGAGGCAGTGTTAATTGGTGGTGTCTGAGGCAATGTTGGGTGGTGGTTTCAGAGATTGTGTTGGATGGTGGTGTCTGAGGCAGTGTTGAGTGGTGGTGTCTGAGGCAGTGGATGGGTGGTGGAGTTTGAGATAGTGTAGGGTCGTGGTGTCTGAGGCAGTGTTGGGTGGTGGTGTCTGAGGCAGGTTTGAGTGGCGGTGTCTGAGTCAGTGTTGGGTGGTGGTTTCTGAGGCAGTGGTTGGGTGGTGGTGTCTGAAACAGTGGTGAGTGGTGTTGTCTGAGGCAGTGTTGGGTGGTTGTGTCTGAGGCAATGTGGGTGATGGTGTTTAAGGCAATGGTTGTGTGGTATGTCTGAGGCAGTGTTGGGTGATGGTGTCTGAGACAGTGGTGAGTGGTGTTGTCTGAGGCAGTGTTGGGTGGTGGTGTCTGAGGCAGTGTTGGGTGGTGGTGTCTGAGGCAGTGTTGGGTGGTGGTGTCTGAGGCAGTGTTGGGTGGTGGGGTCTGATGTAGTGTTGGGTTTTGGTGTCTGAGGCAGTGTTGGGTGGTGGTGTCTGAGGCAATGTTGGGTGGTGGTGTCTGAGGCAATGTTGGGTGGTGGTGTCTGAGTCAGTGTTGGGTGGTGGTTTCTGAGGCAGTGGTTGGGTGGTGGTGTCTGAGGCAGTGGATGGGTGGTGGTGTCTGAGGCAGTGTTGTGTGGTGGTGTCTGAGGCAGTGGATGGGTGGTGGTGTCTGAGAAAGTGTTGGGTGGTGGTGTCTGAGGCAGTGGTTGGGTGGTGGTGTCTGAGGCAGTGGACGGGTGATGGTGTCTGAGGCAATGTTAGGTGGTGGTGTCCGAGGCATTAGTTGATTGGTGGTGTCTGATGCAGTGGTTGGGAGGTGATATCTGAGGCAGTGTTGGGTGGTGGTGTCTGAGGCAGTGTTGGGTGGTGGGGTCTGATGTAGTGTTGGGTTTTGGTGTCTGACGCAGTGTTGGGTGGTGGTGTCTAAGGTAATGTTGGGTGGTGGTGTCTGAGGCAATGTTGGGTGGTGGTGTCTGAGGCAGTGTTGGTTGGTGGTGTCTGAGACAGTGTTGGTTGGTGGTGTCTGAGGCAGTGTTGGGTGGTGGTGTCTGAGGCAGTGTTGGGTGGTGGTGTCTGAGGCAGTGGTTGGGTGGTGGTGTCTGAGGCAGTAGACGGGTGATGGTGTCTGAGGCAATGTTAGGTGGTGGTGTCCGAGGCATTAGTTGATTGGTGGTGTCTGAGGCAGTGGTTGGGTTGTAGTGTCTGAGGCAGTGTTGGGTGGTGGTGTCTGAGGCAGTGTTGGGTGGTGGTGTCTGAGGCAGTGTTGGGTGGTGGTGTCTGAGGCAGTGTTGGGTGGTGGGGTCTGATGTAGTGTTGGGTTTTGGTGTCTGAGGCAGTGTTGGGTGGTGGTGTCTGAGGCAATGTTGGGTGGTGGTGTCTGAGGCAATGTTGGGTGGTGGTGTCTGAGTCAGTGTTGGGTGGTGGTTTCTGAGGCAGTGGTTGGGTTGTAGTGTCTGAGGCAGTGTTGGGTGGTGGTGTCTGAGGCAGTGGATGGGTGGTAGGTTCTGAGGCAGTGTTGTGTGGTGGTGACTGTGGCAGTGTTGGGAGGTGATGTCTGAGGCAGTGTTGGGTGGTGGTGTCTGAGGGAGTGTTGGGTGGTGGTGTCTGAGGCAGTGTTGGGTGGTGGTGTCTAAGGTAATGTTGGGTGGTGGTGTCTGAGGCAATGTTGGGTGGTGGTGTCTGAGGCAGTGTTGGTTGGTGGTGTCTGAGGCAGTGTTGGTTGGTGGTGTCTGAGGCAGTGTTGGGTGGTGGTGTCTGAGGCAGTGTTGGGTGGTGGTGTCTGAGGCAGTGGTTGGGTGGTGTTGTCTGAGGCAGTGGTGGGTGGTGTTGTCTGAGGCAGTGTTGGGTGGTGGTGTCTGAGGCAATGTTGGGTGTTGTTGTCTGAGGCAGTGTTGGGTGGTGGTGTCTGAGGCAGTGTTGGGTGGTGGTGTCTGAAGCAGTGTTGGGTGGTGGTGTCTGAGGCAGTGATGGGTGGTGGTGTCTGAGGCAGTGTTGGGTGGTGGTGTCTGAGGCAGTGTTGGGTGGTAGTGTCTGAGGCAGGGGATGGGTGGTGGTGTCTGAGGTAGTGTTGGGTCGTGGTGTCTGAGGCAGTGTTGGGTGGTGGTGTCTGAGGCAGGTTTCGGTGGTGGTGTCTGAGTCAGTGTTGGGTGGTGGTTTCTGAGGCAGTGGTTGGGTGGTGGTGTCTGTGGCAGTGGATGGGTGGTGGAGTCTGAGAAAGTGTTGGGTGGTGGTGTCTGAGGCAGTGGTTGGGTGGTGGTGTCTGAGGCAGTGGCTGGGTGGTGGTGTCTGAGGCAGTGGTTGGGTGGTGGTGTCTGAGGCAGTTGGTGGGTGGTGGTTTCTGAGACAGTGTTGGGTGGTGGCGTCTGAGGCAGTGGTTGGGTGGTGATGTCTGAGGCAGTGGTTGGGTTGTGGTGTCTGAGGCAGTGTTGGGTGGTGGTGTCTGAGGAAGTGTTGGGTGGTTGTGTTTGAGGCAGTGTTGGGTGGTGGTGTCTGAGGCAGTGTTGGGTGATGGTGTCTGAGTCAGTGTTGTGTGGTTGTGTCTGATGCACTGTTCGGTGGTGTTGTCTGATGTATTGTGTGGTGGTGGTGTTTAAGGCAATGGTTGTGTGGTGGTGACTGAGGCAGTGTTGGGTGGTGGTGTCTGATGTAGTGTTGGGTGGTGGTGTCTGAGTCAGTGTTGGGTGGTGGTGTCTGAGTCAGTGTTGGGTGGTGGTGTCTGATGTAGTGTTGGGTGGTGGTGTCTGAGGCAGTGTTGGGTGGTGGTATCTGAGGCAGATTTCGGTGGTAGTGTCTGAGGCAGTTTTGGGTGGTTGTGTCTGAGGCAGTGTTGGGTGGTGGTGTCTGAGTCAGTGTTGGGTGGTGGTGTCTGATGTAGTGTTGGACGGTGGTGTCTGAGGCAGTGTTGGGTGGTGGTGTCTGGGGCAGTGTTGGGTGGTGGTGTCTGAGGCAGTGTTGGGTGGTGGTGTCTGAGGCAGTGTTGGGTGGTGGTGTCTGAGGCAGTGTTGGGTGGTGGTGTCTGAGGCAGTGTCGGGTGGTGGTGTCTGAGGCAGTGTTGGGTGGTGGTGTCTGAGGCAGTGTTGGGTAGTGGTTTATTAGGCAGTGTTGGGTGGTGGTGGCTTAGGCAGTTTTGGGTGGTGGTATCTGAGGCAGTGTTGGGTGGTGGTGTCTGAGGCAGTGTTGGGTGGTGGTGTCTGAGGCAGTGTTGGGTGGTGATGTTTGAGGCAGTGTTGGGTGGTGGTGTCTGAGGCAGTGTTGGGTGGTGGTGTCTGATGTAGTGTTGGGTGGTGGTGTCTGAGGCAGTGTTGGGTGGTGGTGTCTGAGGCAGTGTTGGGTGGTGGTGTCTGAGGCAGTGTTGGGTGGTGGTGTCTGAGGCAGTGTTGGGTGGTGGTGTCTGGGGCAGTGTTGGGTGGTGGTGTCTGAGGCAGTGTTGGGTGGTGGTGTCTGAGGCAGTGTTGGGTGGTGGTGTCTGAGGCAGTGTTGGGTGGTGGTGTCTGAGGCAGTGTTGGGTGGTGGTGTCTGAGGCAGTGTTGGGTGGTGGGGTCTGATGTAGTGTTGGGTTTTGGTGTCTGAGGCAGTGTTGGGTGGTGGTGTCTGAGGCAATGTTGGGTGGTGGTGTCTGAGGCAATGTTGGGTGGTGGTGTCTGAGTCAGTGTTGGGTGGTGATTTCTGAGGCAGTGGTTGGGTGGTGGTGTCTGAGGCAGTGGATGGGTGGTGGTGTCTGAGGCAGTGTTGTGTGGTGGTGTCTGAGGCAGTGGATGGGTGGTGGTGTCTGAGAAAGTGTTGGGTGGTGGTTGGTTGATGGGGTTCTGGGAGTTCTTCTACTCCCCAAGCCCGGCCCGAGGCCAGGCTCGACTTGTGAGAGTTTGGTCCACCAGGCTGTTGCTTGGAGCGGCCCGCAGGCCCACATACCCACCACAGCCCGGTTGGTCCGGCACTCCTTGGAGGAATAAATCTAGTTTCCTCTTGAAAATGTCCACGGTTGTTCCGGCAATATTTCTTATGCTTGCTGGGAGGACGTTGAACAACCGCGGACCTCTGATGTTTATACAGTGTTCTCTGATTGTGCCTATGGCACCTCTGCTCTTCATTGGTTCTATTCTACATTTTCTTCCATGTCGTTCACTCCAGTACGTTGTTATTTTACTGTGTAGATTTGGTACTTGGCCCTCCAGTATCTTCCAGGTGTATATTATTTGATATCTCTCTCGTCTTCTTTCTAGTGAGTACATTTGGAGGGCTTTGAGAAGATCCCAATAATTTAGGTGCTTTATTGCATCTATGCGTGCCGTATATGTTCTCTGTATTCCCTCTATTTCAGCAATCTCTCCTGCTCTGAAGGGGGGAAGTGAGTACTGAGCAGTACTCAAGACGGGACAACACAAGTGACTTGAAGAGTACAACCATTGTGATGGGATCCCTGGATTTGAAAGTTCTCGTAATCCATCCTATCATTTTTCTGGCTGTCGCAATATTTGCTTGGTTATGCTCCTTAAACGTTAGGTCGTCAGACATTATTACTCCCAAATCCTTTACATGCTGTTTTCCTACTATGGGTACATTTGATTGTGTTTTGTACTCTGTATTATGTTTAAGGTCCTCATTTTTACCGTACCTGAGTACCTGGAATTTATCACTGTTAAACATCATGTTATTTTCTGATGCCCAGTCGAAAACTTTGTTAATATCAGCTTGAAGTTTTTCAATGTCCTCAGCCGAGGTAATTTTCATACTGATTTTTGTGTCATCTGCAAAGGATGATACGAAGCTGTGACTTGTATTTTTGTCTATATCTGATATGAGAATAAGGAAAAGCAGCGGTGCAAGGACTGTACCCTGAGGTACAGAGCTTTTCACTGCACTTGGACTAGATTTTATATGGTTGACAGTTACTCGCTGAGTCCTGTTTGACAGAAAACTGAGTATCCAGCGTCCTACTTTACCGGTTATTCCCATTGACTTCATTTTGTGTGCTATCACGCCATGGTCACATTTATCGAAAGCCTTTGCGAAGTCCGTGTATATCACATCAGCATTCTGTTTCTCTTCTAATGCCTCAGTGACTTTGTCGTAGTGCTCAAGTAGCTGTGAGAGGCACGATCTTCCCGCTCGAAATCCATGTTGGCCTGGGTTGTGAAGGTCATTGGTCTCCATGAAATTGGTGACCTGACTCCAAATCACTCTCTCAAATACTTTTATGATGTGCGATGTTAGTGCAACTGGTCTATAATTTTTTGCCAGTGCTTTGCTCCCTCCCTTGTGTAGAGGGGCTATGTCTGCTACTTTAAGTGCATCTGGTATCTCCCCCGTGTCCAGGCTCTTCCTCCACACTATACTGAGTGCCTGTGCTACCGGCACTTTGCATTTCTTTATAAATATTGAATTCCATGAGTCTGGACCTGGGGCCGAGTGCATGGGCATGTTTTCAATTTCTTTTTCAAAATTTAGTTCGCTCGTGTTTATATCAGTTATATTTACAGGGGTATGAATATCCCGTATAAAGAAATTGTCTGGATCTTCCACCTTCATGTTGTTTATTGGAGTGCTAAACATGTCCTCATACTGCTTTTTTAGGATTTCACTAATTTCTTTGTCATCCTCCGTGTATGAACCTTCATTTGTACGAATAGGTCCAATACTGGCAGTGGTTTTTGCTTTTGATTTCGCATATGAGAAGAAATATTTTGGATTTTTCTTTATTTCCTGAATTGCTTTCTGTTCTAACTGCCTTTCTTCAGTATCATATGAGTGTTTCAATTTCCGCTCGATTTCTTCAATCTCCCTATTTAAATTATTCCTTCTTTGACGGGAAATTCGTGTCTGCATAAGCAGTTCCGTTATTTTTTTCCTGCGTTTATAGTGTCGTCTGCGTTCTCTTTCTATGTTAAATCTCTTTCTGGCTTTCCTCAAAGGAACATGTTTCAGACAGACTTGATACGCTTCTGAAGTCAGTTTTTCTATTCCTTCTGTAGGACTTGTATTATTTAGAACAGTTCCCCATGGAATGTTTGTAAGTTCCCTGTTTATTATCTCCCAGTCTATCCTTTTATTATTAAAATTGAATTTACTGAATAGCCCCTCTCGCTTTATCAACGTTTTAGGTCTATTCTGAGTATTGATGGTAGTTTGCACTTCAATGAGTTTGTGATCTGAGTATGTGGTATCTGATATCGTAATGTCTCTGATAATGTCTTCATTGTTCGTAAAGACCAGATCTAGAATATTTTCATTTCTCGTTGGCTCCGATATCTGCTGATTGAGTGAAAATTTGTCACAGAATCTAAGTAGTTCTCTAATCTGTGGTTGGTTAGGTCCTGATATATTTCCTGGTATAATGTTATTGTTTGCTATTTTCCACCTGAGACTAGGCAAGTTGAAGTCACCTAGGAAGATAATATCAGGTATCGGGTTCTCCAAATTATCAAGGCTATTCTCTATTTTGCTTATCTGTTCTGTGAATTCCTCAGCCGTTGCATCTGGCGGTTTGTATATTAGTATAATCACTAAATTTATTTTCTCTATTTTTAATCCCAGTACCTCTACCACCTCATTTGTAACGTTTAGGAGCTCCGAGCATACAAGGTCTTCCCTAATATACAGACCCACTCCTCCATGTGACCTAATTTTCCTATCACACCTGTATAGGTTATATCCTGGAATCCAGATCTCACTGTCCAACAATTCCCCTGCATGGGTTTCTGTGAAAGCTCCAAATACTGCATTTGACTCCGTGAGGAGGCCATTTATGAACTGTACTTTGTTGTTTGTTCTTGTTTTCAGTCCTTGTATGTTGGCAAAGATGAATGAGGTTACTCTATTAGTGATAGTTTGAATGGGAGACTTTTTCGGCAAGTCCATTATTCGTGGACATAATGAGTTTGTTCTGACCAGTACTGATTGTTGTAGGGCAGTTTTCTGTCGTAGTTGTAGTTCCCTTTCGGTGGGTAATTGTATCTGTAATTCTGGAATGCAAGTGGATCTGGCATCCAGTTCCATACATTCTCCATGCTGCTCCTTTTGAATTCTCTGCCGGTCTGGTATAAAAAATTTATAGAGTTTTCTCCAAATTCATTATCCTGCTTGCCACTCTTTATGTAGCGTTCCGTGCCTTTCACGTGAAAGTGTGGGCAGCTGAGGTCATAGCATTTTCTGTCCTCCAGTGAGGTTTGGCACATGTCAGGATGGAAAAACCTACATATTGATCCTCATCCTATGGTGGTGTCTGAGGCAGTGGTTGGGTGGTGGTGTCTGAGGCAGTGGTTGGGTGGTGGTGTCTGAGGCAGTAGACGGGTGATGGTGTCTGAGGCAATGTTAGGTGGTGGTGTCCGAGGCATTAGTTGATTGGTGGTGTCTGAGGTAGTGGTTGGGTTGTAGTGTCTGAGGCAGTGTTGGGTGGTGGTGTCTGAGGCAGTGTTGGGTGGTGGTGTCTGAGGCAGTGTTGGGTGGTGGTGTCTGAGGCAGTGTTGGGTGGTGGGGTCTGATGTAGTGTTGGGTTTTGGTGTCTGAGGCAGTGTTGGGTGGTGGTGTCTGAGGCAATGTTGGGTGGTGGTGTCTGAGGCAATGTTGGGTGGTGGTGTCTGAGTCAGTGTTGGGTGGTGGTTTCTGAGGCAGTGGTTGGGTTGTAGTGTCTGAGGCAGTGTTGGGTGGTGGTGTCTGAGGCAGTGGATGGGTGGTAGGTTCTGAGGCAGTGTTGTGTGGTGGTGACTGTGGCAGTGTTGGGAGGTGATGTCTGAGGCAGTGTTGGGTGGTGGTGTCTGAGGTAATGTTGGGTGGTGGTGTCTGAGGCAATGTTGGGTGGTGGTGTCTGAGGCAGTGTTGGGTGGTGGTGTCTGAGGGAGTGTTGGGTGGTGGTGTCTGAGGCAGTGTTGGGTGGTGGTGTCTTAGGCAGTGTTGGGTGGTGGTGTCTGAGGCAGTGTTGGGTGGTGGTGTCTGAGGCAGTGTTGGGTGGTGGTGTCTGAGGCAGTGTTGGTTGGTGGTGCCTGAGGCAGTGTTGGGTGGTGGTGTCTGAGGCAGTGTTGGGTGGTGTTGTCTGAAGCAATGTTGGGTGGTGGTGTCTGAGGCAATGTTGGGTGGTGGTGTCTGAGGCAGTGTTGGGTGGTGGTGTCTGATGTAGTGTTGGGTGGTGGTGTCTCAGGCAGTGTTGGGTGGTGGTGTCTGAGGCAATGTTGGGTCGTGGTGTCTGAGGCAGTGTTGGGTGGTGGTGTCAGAGGCAGTGTTGGGTGGTGGAGTTCAAGGCAGGGTTGGTTGGTGGTTGCGTCTGAGGCAGTGTTGGGTGGTGGTGTCTGAGGCATTAGTTGATTGGTGGTGTCTGAGGCAGTGGTTGGGTGGTGGTGTCTGAGGCAGTGTTGGGTTTTAGTGTCTGAGGCAGTGTTGGGTGGTGGTGTCTGAGGCAGTGTTAATTGGTGGTGTCTGAGGCAATGTTGGGTGGTGGTTTCAGAGATTGTGTTGGATGGTGGTGTCTGAGGCAGTGTTGAGTGGTGGTGTCTGAGGCAGTGGATGGGTGGTGGAGTTTGAGATAGTGTAGGGTCGTGGTGTCTGAGGCAGTGTTGGGTGGTGGTGTCTGAGGCAGGTTTGAGTGGCGGTGTCTGAGTCAGTGTTGGGTGGTGGTTTCTGAGGCAGTGGTTGGGTGGTGGTGTCTGAAACAGTGGTGAGTGGTGTTGTCTGAGGCAGTGTTGGGTGGTTGTGTCTGAGGCAATGTGGGTGATGGTGTTTAAGGCAATGGTTGTGTGGTATGTCTGAGGCAGTGTTGGGTGATGGTGTCTGAGACAGTGGTGAGTGGTGTTGTCTGAGGCAGTGTTGGGTGGTGGTGTCTGAGGCAGTGTTGGGTGGTGGTGTCTGAGGCAGTGTTGGGTGGTGTTGTCTGAGGCAGTGTTGGGTGGTGGTGTCTGAGGCAGTGTTGGGTGGTGGTGTCTGAGGCAGTGTTGGGTGGTGGTGTCTGAGGCAGTGGTTGGGTGGTGGTGTCTGAGGCAGTGGACGGGTGATGGTGTCTGAGGCAATGTTAGGTGGTGGTGTCCGAGGCATTAGTTGATTGGTGGTGTCTGATGCAGTGGTTGGGAGGTGATATCTGAGGCAGTGTTGGGTGGTGGTGTCTGAGGCAGTGTTGGGTGGTGGGGTCTGATGTAGTGTTGGGTTTTGGTGTCTGACGCAGTGTTGGGTGGTGGTGTCTAAGGTAATGTTGGGTGGTGGTGTCTGAGGCAATGTTGGGTGGTGGTGTCTGAGGCAGTGTTGGTTGGTGGTGTCTGAGGCAGTGTTGGTTGGTGGTGTCTGAGGCAGTGTTGGGTGGTGGTGTCTGAGGCAGTGTTGGTGGTGGTGTCTGAGACAGTGGTTGGGTGGTGTTGTCTGAGGCAGTGGTGGGTGGTGTTGTCTGAGGCAGTGTTGGGTGGTGGTGTCTGAGGCAATGTTGGGTGTTGTTGTCTGAGGCAGTGTTGGGTGGTGGTGTCTGAGGCAGTGTTGGGTGGTGGTGTCTGAAGCAGTGTTGGGTGGTGGTGTCTGAGGCAGTGATGGGTGGTGGTGTCTGAGGCAGTGTTGGGTGGTGGTGTCTGAGGCAGTGTTGGGTGGTAGTGTCTGAGGCAGGGGATGGGTGGTGGTGTCTGAGGTAGTGTTGGGTCGTGGTGTCTGAGGCAGTGTTGGGTGGTGGTGTCTGAGGCAGGTTTCGGTGGTGGTGTCTGAGTCAGTGTTGGGTGGTGGTTTCTGAGGCAGTGGTTGGGTGGTGATGTCTGTGGCAGTGGATGGGTGGTGGTGTCTGAGGCAGTGTTGTGTGGTGGTGTCTGAGGCAGTGGATGGGTGGTGGAGTCTGAGAAAGTGTTGGGTGGTGGTGTCTGAGGCAGTGGTTGGGTGGTGGTGTCTGAGGCAGTGGCTGGGTGGTGGTGTCTGAGGCAGTGGTTGGGTGGTGGTGTCTGAGGCAGTTGGTGGGTGGTGGTTTCTGAGACAGTGTTGGGTGGTGGCGTCTGAGGCAGTGGTTGGGTGGTGATGTCTGAGGCAGTGGTTGGGTTGTGGTGTCTGAGGCAGTGTTGGGTGGTGGTGTCTGAGGAAGTGTTGGGTGGTTGTGTTTGAGGCAGTGTTGGGTGGTGGTGTCTGAGGCAGTGTTGGGTGATGGTGTCTGAGTCAGTGTTGGGTGGTTGTGTCTGATGCACTGTTCGGTGGTGTTGTCTGATGTATTGTGTGGTGGTGGTGTTTAAGGCAATGGTTGTGTGGTGGTGACTGAGGCAGTGTTGGGTGGTGGTGTCTGATGTATTGTTGGGTGGTGGTGTCTGATGTAGTGTTGGGTGGTGGTGTCTGAGGCAGTGTTGGGTGGTGGTATCTGAGGCAGATTTCGGTGGTAGTGTCTGAGGCAGTTTTGGGTGGTGGTGTCTGAGGCAGTGTTGGGTGGTGGTGTCTGAGTCAGTGTTGGGTGGTGGTGTCTGATGTAGTGTTGGACGGTGGTGTCTGAGGCAGTGTTGGGTGGTGGTGTCTGGGGCAGTGTTGGGTGGTGGTGTCTGAGGCAGTGTTGGGTGGTGGTGTCTGAGGCAGTGTTGGGTGGTGGTGTCTGAGGCAGTGTTGGGTGGTGGTGTCTGAGGCAGTGTTGGGTGGTGGTGTCTGAGGCAGTGTTGGGTGGTGGTGTCTGAGGCAGTGTTGGGTAGTGGTTTATTAGGCAGTGTTGGGTGGTGGTGGCTTAGGCAGTTTTGGGTGGTGGTATCTGAGGCAGTGTTGGGTGGTGGTGTCTGAGGCAGTGTTGGGTGGTGGTGTCTGAGGCAGTGTTGGGTGGTGATGTTTGAGGCAGTGTTGGGTGGTGGTGTCTGAGGCAGTGTTGGGTGGTGGTGTCTGATGTAGTGTTGGGTGGTGGTGTCTGAGGCAGTGTTGGGTGGTGGTGTCTGAGGCAGTGTTGGGTGGTGGTGTCTGAGGCAGTGTTGGGTGGTGGTGTCTGAGGCAGTGTTGGGTGGTGGTGTCTGGGGCAGTGTTGGGTGGTGGTGTCTGAGGCAGTGTTGGGTGGTGGTGTCTGAGGCAGTGTTGGGTGGTGGTGTCTGAGGCAGTGTTGGGTGGTGGTGTCTGAGGCAGTGTTGGGTGGTGGTGTCTGAGGCAGTGTTGGGTGGTGGTGTCTGAGGCAGTGTTGGGTGGTGGGGTCTGATGTAGTGTTGGGTTTTGGTGTCTGAGGCAGTGTTGGGTGGTGGTGTCTGAGGCAATGTTGGGTGGTGGTGTCTGAGGCAATGTTGGGTGGTGGTGTCTGAGTCAGTGTTGGGTGGTGATTTCTGACGCAGTGGTTGGGTGGTGGTGTCTGAGGCAGTGGATGGGTGGTGGTGTCTGAGGCAGTGTTGTGTGGTGGTGTCTGAGGCAGTGGATGGGTGGTGGTGTCTGAGAAAGTGTTGGGTGGTGGTTGGTTGATGGGGTTCTGGGAGTTCTTCTACTCCCCAAGCCCGGCCCGAGGCCAGGCTCGACTTGTGAGAGTTTGGTCCACCAGGCTGTTGCTTGGAGCGGCCCGCAGGCCCACATACCCACCACAGCCCGGTTGGTCCGGCACTCCTTGGAGGAATAAATCTAGTTTCCTCTTGAAAATGTCCACGGTTGTTCCGGCAATATTTCTTATGCTTGCTGGGAGGACGTTGAACAACCGCGGACCTCTGATGTTTATACAGTGTTCTCTGATTGTGCCTATGGCACCTCTGCTCTTCATTGGTTCTATTCTACATTTTCTTCCATGTCGTTCACTCCAGTACGTTGTTATTTTACTGTGTAGATTTGGTACTTGGCCCTCCAGTATCTTCCAGGTGTATATTATTTGATATCTCTCTCGTCTTCTTTCTAGTGAGTACATTTGGAGGGCTTTGAGAAGATCCCAATAATTTAGGTGCTTTATTGCATCTATGCGTGCCGTATATGTTCTCTGTATTCCCTCTATTTCAGCAATCTCTCCTGCTCTGAAGGGGGGAAGTGAGTACTGAGCAGTACTCAAGACGGGACAACACAAGTGACTTGAAGAGTACAACCATTGTGATGGGATCCCTGGATTTGAAAGTTCTCGTAATCCATCCTATCATTTTTCTGGCTGTCGCAATATTTGCTTGGTTATGCTCCTTAAACGTTAGGTCGTCAGACATTATTATTCCCAAATCCTTTACATGCTGTTTTCCTACTATGGGTACATTTGATTGTGTTTTGTACTCTGTATTATGTTTAAGGTCCTCATTTTTACCGTACCTGAGTACCTGGAATTTATCACTGTTAAACATCATGTTATTTTCTGATGCCCAGTCGAAAACTTTGTTAATATCAGCTTGAAGTTTTTCAATGTCCTCAGCCGAGGTAATTTTCATACTGATTTTTGTGTCATCTGCAAAGGATGATACGAAGCTGTGACTTGTATTTTTGTCTATATCTGATATGAGAATAAGGAAAAGCAGCGGTGCAAGGACTGTACCCTGAGGTACAGAGCTTTTCACTGCACTTGGACTAGATTTTATATGGTTGACAGTTACTCGCTGAGTCCTGTTTGACAGAAAACTGAGTATCCAGCGTCCTACTTTACCGGTTATTCCCATTGACTTCATTTTGTGTGCTATCACGCCATGGTCACATTTATCGAAAGCCTTTGCGAAGTCCGTGTATATCACATCAGCATTCTGTTTCTCTTCTAATGCCTCAGTGACTTTGTCGTAGTGCTCAAGTAGCTGTGAGAGGCACGATCTTCCCGCTCGAAATCCATGTTGGCCTGGGTTGTGAAGGTCATTGGTCTCCATGAAATTGGTGACCTGACTCCAAATCACTCTCTCAAATACTTTTATGATGTGCGATGTTAGTGCAACTGGTCTATAATTTTTTGCCAGTGCTTTGCTCCCTCCCTTGTGTAGAGGGGCTATGTCTGCTGCTTTAAGTGCATCTGGTATCTGCCCCGTGTCCAGGCTCTTCCTCCACACTATACTGAGTGCCTGTGCTACCGGCACTTTGCATTTCTTTATAAATATTGAATTCCATGAGTCTGGACCTGGGGCCGAGTGCATGGGCATGTTTTCAATTTCTTTTTCAAAATTTAGTTCGCTCGTGTTTATATCAGTTATATTTACAGGGGTATGAATATCCCGCATAAAGAAATTGTCTGGATCTTCCACCTTCATGTTGTTTATTGGAGTGCTAAACATGTCCTCATACTGCTTTTTTAGGATTTCACTAATTTCTTTGTCATCCTCCGTGTATGAACCTTCATTTGTACGAATAGGTCCAATACTGGCAGTGGTTTTTGCTTTTGATTTCGCATATGAGAAGAAATATTTTGGATTTTTCTTTATTTCCTGAATTGCTTTCTGTTCTAACTGCCTTTCTTCAGTATCATATGAGTGTTTCAATTTCCGCTCGATTTCTTCAATCTCCCTATTTAAATTATTCCTTCTTTGACGGGAAATTCGTGTCTGCATAAGCAGTTCCGTTATTTTTTTCCTGCGTTTATAGTGTCGTCTGCGTTCTCTTTCTATGTTAAATCTCTTTCTGGCTTTCCTCAAAGGAACATGTTTCAGACAGACTTGATACGCTTCTGAAGTCAGTTTTTCTATTCCTTCTGTAGGACTTGTATTATTTAGAACAGTTCCCCATGGAATGTTTGTAAGTTCCCTGTTTATTATCTCCCAGTCTATCCTTTTATTATTAAAATTGAATTTACTGAATAGCCCCTCTCGCTTTATCGACGTTTTAGGTCTATTCTGAGTATTGATGGTAGTTTGCACTTCAATGAGTTTGTGATCTGAGTATGTGGTATCTGATATCGTAATGTCTCTGATAATGTCTTCATTGTTCGTAAAGACCAGATCTAGAATATTTTCATTTCTCGTTGGCTCCGATATCTGCTGATTGAGTGAAAATTTGTCACAGAATCTAAGTAGTTCTCTAATCTGTGGTTGGTTAGGTCCTGATATATTTCCTGGTATAATGTTATTGTTTGCTATTTTCCACCTGAGACTAGGCAAGTTGAAGTCACCTAGGAAGATAATATCAGGTATCGGGTTCTCCAAATTATCAAGGCTATTCTCTATTTTGCTTATCTGTTCTGTGAATTCCTCAGCCGTTGCATCTGGCGGTTTGTATATTAGTATAATCACTAAATTTATTTTCTCTATTTTTAATCCCAGTACCTCTACCACCTCATTTGTAACGTTTAGGAGCTCCGAGCATACAAGGTCTTCCCTAATATACAGACCCACTCCTCCATGTGACCTAATTTTCCTATCACACCTGTATAGGTTATATCCTGGAATCCAGATCTCACTGTCCAACAATTCCCCTGCATGGGTTTCTGTGAAAGCTCCAAATACTGCATTTGACTCCGTGAGGAGGCCATTTATGAACTGTACTTTGTTGTTTGTTCTTGTTTTCAGTCCTTGTATGTTGGCAAAGATGAATGAGGTTACTCTATTAGTGATAGTTTGAATGGGAGACTTTTTCGGCAAGTCCATTATTCGTGGACATAATGAGTTTGTTCTGACCAGTACTGATTGTTGTAGGGCAGTTTTCTGTCGTAGTTGTAGTTCCCTTTCGGTGGGTAATTGTATCTGTAATTCTGGAATGCAAGTGGATCTGGCATCCAGTTCCATACATTCTCCATGCTGCTCCTTTTGAATTCTCTGCCGGTCTGGTATAAAAAATTTATAGAGTTTTCTCCAAATTCATTATCCTGCTTGCCACTCTTTATGTAGCGTTCCGTGCCTTTCACGTGAAAGTGTGGGCAGCTGAGGTCATAGCATTTTCTGTCCTCCAGTGAGGTTTGGCACATGTCAGGATGGAAAAACCTACATATTGATCCTCATCCTATGGTGGTGTCTGAGGCAGTGGTTGGGTGGTGGTGTCTGAGGCAGTGGTTGGGTGGTGGTGTCTGAGGCAGTAGACGGGTGATGGTGTCTGAGGCAATGTTAGGTGGTGGTGTCCGAGGCATTAGTTGATTGGTGGTGTCTGAGGCAGTGGTTGGGTTGTAGTGTCTGAGGCAGTGTTGGGTGGTGGTGTCTGAGGCAGTGTTGGGTGGTGGTGTCTGAGGCAGTGTTGGGTGGTGGTGTCTGAGGCAGTGTTGGGTGGTGGGGTCTGATGTAGTGTTGGGTTTTGGTGTCTGAGGCAGTGTTGGGTGGTGGTGTCTGAGGCAATGTTGGGTGGTGGTGTCTGAGGCAATGTTGGGTGGTGGTGTCTGAGTCAGTGTTGGGTGGTGGTTTCTGAGGCAGTGGTTGGGTTGTAGTGTCTGAGGCAGTGTTGGGTGGTGGTGTCTGAGGCAGTGGATGGGTGGTAGGTTCTGAGGCAGTGTTGTGTGGTGGTGACTGTGGCAGTGTTGGGAGGTGATGTCTGAGGCAGTGTTGGGTGGTGGTGTCTGAGGTAATGTTGGGTGGTGGTGTCTGAGGCAATGTTGGGTGGTGGTGTCTGAGGCAGTGTTGGGTGGTGGTGTCTGAGGGAGTGTTGGGTGGTGGTGTCTGAGGCAGTGTTGGGTGGTGGTGTCTGAGGCAGTGTTGGGTGGTGGTGTCTGAGGCAGTGTTGGGTGGTGGTGTCTGAGGCAGTGTTGGGTGGTGGTGTCTGAGGCAGTGTTGGGTGGTGGTGCCTGAGGCAGTGTTGGGTGGTGGTGTCTGAGGCAGTGTTGGGTGGTGTTGTCTGAAGCAATGTTGGGTGGTGGTGTCTGAGGCAATGTTGGGTGGTGGTGTCTGAGGCAGTGTTGGGTGGTGGTGTCTGATGTAGTGTTGGGTGGTGGTGTCTCAGGCAGTGTTGGGTGGTGGTGTCTGAGGCATTGTTGGGTCGTGATGTCTGAGGCAGTGTTGGGTGGTGGTGTCAGAGGCAGTGTTGGGTGGTGGAGTTCAAGGCAGGGTTGGTTGGTGGTTGCGTCTGAGGCAGTGTTGGGTGGTGGTGTCTGAGGCATTAGTTGATTGGTGGTGTCTGAGGCAGTGGTTGGGTGGTGGTGTCTGAGGCAGTGTTGGGTTTTAGTGTCTGAGGCAGTGTTGGGTGGTGGTGTCTGAGGCAGTGTTAATTGGTGGTGTCTGAGGCAATGTTGGGTGGTGGTTTCAGAGATTGTGTTGGATGGTGGTGTCTGAGGCAGTGTTGAGTGGTGGTGTCTGAGGCAGTGGATGGGTGGTGGAGTTTGAGATAGTGTAGGGTCGTGGTGTCTGAGGCAGTGTTGGGTGGTGGTGTCTGAGGCAGGTTTGAGTGGCGGTGTCTGAGTCAGTGTTGGGTGGTGGTTTCTGAGGCAGTGGTTGGGTGGTGGTGTCTGAAACAGTGGTGAGTGGTGTTGTCTGAGGCAGTGTTGGGTGGTTGTGTCTGAGGCAATGTGGGTGATGGTGTTTAAGGCAATGGTTGTGTGGTATGTCTGAGGCAGTGTTGGGTGATGGTGTCTGAGACAGTGGTGAGTGGTGTTGTCTGAGGCAGTTTTGGGTGGTGGAGTCTGAGGCAGTGTTGGGTGGTGGTGTCTGAGGCAGTGTTGGGTGGTGGAGTCTGAGGCAGTGGATGGGTGGTGGTGTCTAAGGCAGTGTTGGGTGGTGGTGTCTGAGGCAGAGGTTGTGTGGTGGTGTCTGAGGCAAAGGATGGGTGGTGGTGTCTGGTGCAGTGTTGGGTGGTGGTGTCTGAGGCATTGTTGGGTGGTGGTGTCTAAGGCAGTGTTGGGTGGTGGAGTCTGGTGCAGTGTTGGGTGGTGGTGTCTGAAATAGTGTTGGGTGGTGGTGTCTGAGGGAGTGTTGGGTTGTGGTGTCTGAGGCATTGTTGGGTGGTGGTGTCTAAGGCAGTGTTGGGTGGTGGAGTCTGGTGCAGTGTTGGGTGGTGGTGTCTGAAATAGTGTTGGGTGGTGGTGTCTGAGGCAGTGTTGGGTGGTGGTGTCTGAGGCAGTGGTTGTGTGTTGGTGTCTGAGGCAGTGGTTGGGTGTTTGTGTCTGAGGCAGTGGTTGTGTGGTGGTGTTTGAGACAGTGGTTGGGTGGTTGTGTCTGAGGCAGTGGATGGGTGGTGGTGTCCAAGACAGTGTTGGTTGGTGGTTGCGTCTGAGGCAGTGTTGGGTGGTGGTGTCTGAGGCTTTAGTTGGGTGGTGGTGTCTGAGGCAGTGGTTGGGTGGTGTTGTCTGTCAGTGTTGGGTTGTAGTGTCTGAGGGAGTCTTGGGTGGTGGTGTCTGAGGCAGTGGATGGGTGGTGGTGTCTGAGATAGTGTTGGGTGGTGGTGTCTGAGGCAGTGGACGGGTGATGGTGTCTGAGATAGTGTTGGGTGGTGGTGTCTGAGGCAGGGTTGGGTGGTGGTGTCTGAGGCAGGGTTGGGTGGTGGTGTCTGAGGCAGTGGTTGGGTGGTGGTGTCTGAGGCAGTGGTTGGGTGGTGGTGTCTGAGGCAGTGGTTGGGTGGTGGTGTCTGAGGCAGTTGGTGGGTGGTGGTTTCTGAGACAGTGTTGGGTGGTGGCGTCTGAGGCAGTGGTTGGGTGGTGATGTCTGAGGCAGTGGTTGGGTTGTGGTGTCTGAGGCAGTGTTGGGTGGTGGTGTCTGAGGAAGTGTTGGGTGGTTGTGTTTGAGGCAGTGTTGGGTGGTGGTGTCTGAGGCAGTGTTGGGTGATGGTGTCTGAGTCAGTGTTGGGTGGTTGTGTCTGATGCACTGTTCGATGGTGGTGTCTGATGTATTGTGTGGTGGTGGTGTCTGAGGCAGTGTAGGGTGGTTGTGTCTGATGCACTGTTCGGTGGTGGTGTCTGATGTATTGTGTGGTGGTGGTGTTTGAGGCAATGGTTGTGTGGTGGTGACTGAGGCAGTGTTGGGTGGTGGTGTCTGATGTAGTGTTGGGTGGTGGTGTCTGAGGCAGTGTTGGGTGGTGGTGTCTGAGTCAGTGTTGGGTGGTGGTGTCTGATGTAGTGTTGGGTGGTGGTGTCTGAGGCAGTGTTGGGTTGTGGTATCTGAGACAGATTTGGGTGGTAGTGTCTGAGGCAATTTTGGGTGGTGGTGTCTGAGGCAGTGTTGGGTGGTGGTGTCTGAGTCAGTGTTGGGTGGTGGTGTCTGATGTAGTGTTGGGTGGTTGTGTCTGAGGCAGTGTTGGGTGGTGGTGTCTGGGGCAGTGTTGGATGGTGGTGTCTGAGGCAGTGTTGGGTGGTAGTGTCTGAGGCAGTGTTGGGTGGTGGTGTCTGAGGCAGTGTTGGGTGGTGGTGTCTGAGGCAGTGTTGGGTGGTGGTGTCTGAGGCAGTGTTGGGTGGTGGTGTCTGAGGCAGTTTTGGGTGGTGGAGTCTGAGGCAGTGTTGGGTGGTGGTGTCTGAGGCAGTGTTGGGTGGTGGAGTCTGAGGCAGTGGATGGGTGGTGGTGTCTAAGGCAGTGTTGGGTGGTGGTGTCTGAGGCAGAGGTTGTGTGGTGGTGTCTGAGGCAAAGGATGGGTGGTGGTGTCTGGTGCAGTGTTGGGTGGTGGTGTCTGAGGCATTGTTGGGTGGTGGTGTCTAAGGCAGTGTTGGGTGGTGGAGTCTGGTGCAGTGTTGGGTGGTGGTGTCTGAAATAGTGTTGGGTGGTGGTGTCTGAGGGAGTGTTGGGTTGTGGTGTCTGAGGCATTGTTGGGTGGTGGTGTCTAAGGCAGTGTTGGGTGGTGGAGTCTGGTGCAGTGTTGGGTGGTGGTGTCTGAAATAGTGTTGGGTGGTGGTGTCTGAGGCAGTGTTGGGTGGTGGTGTCTGAGGCAGTGGTTGTGTGTTGGTGTCTGAGGCAGTGGTTGGGTGTTTGTGTCTGAGGCAGTGGTTGTGTGGTGGTGTTTGAGACAGTGGTTGGGTGGTTGTGTCTGAGGCAGTGGATGGGTGGTGGTGTCCAAGGCAGTGTTGGTTGGTGGTTGCGTCTGAGGCAGTGTTGGGTGGTGGTGTCTGAGGCTTTAGTTGGGTGGTGGTGTCTGAGGCAGTGGTTGGGTGGTGTTGTCTGTCAGTGTTGGGTTGTAGTGTCTGAGGGAGTCTTGGGTGGTGGTGTCTGAGGCAGTGGATGGGTGCTGGTCTCTGAGATAGTGTTGGGTGGTGGTGTCTGAGGCAGTGGACGGGTGATGGTGTCTGAGATAGTGTTGGGTGGTGGTGTCTGAGGCAGGGTTGGGTGGTGGTGTCTGAGGCAGGGTTGGGTGGTGGTGTCTGAGGCAGTGGTTGGGTGGTGGTGTCTGAGGCAGTGGTTGGGTGGTGGTGTCTGAGGCAGTGGTTGGGTGGTGGTGTCTGAGGCAGTTGGTGGGTGGTGGTTTCTGAGACAGTGTTGGGTGGTGGCGTCTGAGGCAGTGGTTGGGTGGTGATGTCTGAGGCAGTGGTTGGGTTGTGGTGTCTGAGGCAGTGTTGGGTGGTGGTGTCTGAGGAAGTGTTGGGTGGTTGTGTTTGAGGCAGTGTTGGGTGGTGGTGTCTGAGGCAGTGTTGGGTGATGGTGTCTGAGTCAGTGTTGGGTGGTTGTGTCTGATGCACTGTTCGGTGGTGGTGTCTGATGTATTGTGTGGTGGTGGTGTCTGAGGCAGTGTAGGGTGGTTGTGTCTGATGCACTGTTCGGTGGTGGTGTCTGATGTATTGTGTGGTGGTGGTGTTTGAGGCAATGGTTGTGTGGTGGTGACTGAGGCAGTGTTGGGTGGTGGTGTCTGATGTAGTGTTGGGTGGTGGTGTCTGAGGCAGTGTTGGGTGGTGGTGTCTGAGTCAGTGTTGGGTGGTGGTGTCTGATGTAGTGTTGGGTGGTGGTGTCTGAGGCAGTGTTGGGTTGTGGTATCTGAGACAGATTTGGGTGGTAGTGTCTGAGGCAATTTTGGGTGGTGGTGTCTGAGGCAGTGTTGGGTGGTGGTGTCTGAGTCAGTGTTGGGTGGTGGTGTCTGATGTAGTGTTGGGTGGTTGTGTCTGAGGCAGTGTTGGGTGGTGGTGTCTGGGGCAGTGTTGGATGGTGGTGTCTGAGGCAGTGTTGGGTGGTAGTGTCTGAGGCAGTGTTGGGTGGTGGTGTCTGAGGCAGGGTTGGGTGGTGGTGTCTGAGGCAGTGTTGGGTGGTAGTGTCTGAGGCAATTTTGGGTGGTGGTGTCTGAGGCAGTGTTGGGTGGTGGTGTCTGAGTCAGTGTTGGGTGGTGGTGTCTGATGTAGTGTTGGGTGGTTGTGTCTGAGGCAGTGTTGGGTGGTGGTGTCTGGGGCAGTGTTGGATGGTGGTGTCTGAGGCAGTGTTGGGTGGTAGTGTCTGAGGCAGTGTTGGGTGGTGGTGTCTGAGGCAGTGTTGGGTGGTGATGTTTGAGGCAGTGTTGGGTGGTGGTGTCTGAGGCAGTGTTGGGTAGTGGTTTATTAGGCAGTGTTGGGTGGTGGTGGCTTAGGCAGTTTTGGGTGGTGGTATCTGAGGCAGTGTTGGGTGGTGGTGTATGAGGCAGTGTTGGGTGGTGGTGTCTGAGGCAGTGTTGGCTGGTGATGTTTGAGGCAGTGTTGGGTGGTGGTGTCTGTGGCAGTGTTGGGTGGTGGTGTCTGATGTAGTGTTGGGTGGTGGTGTCTGAGGCAGTGTTGGGTGGTGGTGTCTGAGGCAGTGTTGGGTGGTGGTGTCTGAGGCAGTGTTGGGTGGTGGTGTCTGAGGCAGTGTTGGGTGGTGGTGCCTGAGGCAGTGTTGGGTGGTGGTGTCTGAGGCAGTGTTGGGTGGTGGTGTCTGAGGCAATGTTGGGTGGTGGTGTCTGAGGCAATGTTGGGTGGTGGTGTCTGAGGCAGTGTTGGGTGGTGGTGGTGTCTGATGTAGTGTTGGGTGGTGGTGTCTCAGGCAGTGTTGGGTGGTGGTGTCTGAGGCAATGTTGGGTGGTAATGTCTCAGGCAGTGTTGGGTGGTGGTGTCTGAGGCAGTGTTGGGTGGTGGTGTCTGAGGCATTAGTTGATTGGTGGTGTCTGAGGCAGTGGTTGGGTGGTGGTGTCTGAGGAAGTGTTGGGTTTTAGTGTCTGAGGCAGTGTTGGGTGGTGGTGTCTGAGGCAGTGTTAATTGGTGGTGTATAAGGCAATGTTGGGTGGTGGTTTCAGAGATTTTGTTGGATGGTGGTGTCTGAGGCAGTGTTGAGTGGTGGTGTCTGAGGCAGGTTTGGGTGGTGGTGTCTGAGTCAGTGTTGGGTGGTGATGTTTGAGGCAGTGTTGGGTGGTGGTGTCTGAGGCAGTGTTGGGTAGTGGTTTATTAGAAAGTGTTGGGTGGTGGTGGCTTAGGCAGTTTTGGGTGGTGGTATCTGAGGCAGTGTTGGGTGGTGGCGTCTGAGGCAGTGTTGGGTGGTGGTGTCTGAGGCAGTGTTGGGTGGTGATGTTTGAGGCAGTGTTGGGTGGTGGTGTCTGAGGCAGTGTTGGGTAGTGGTTTATTAGAAAGTGTTGGGTGGTGGTGGCTTAGGCAGTTTTGGGTGGTGGTATCTGAGGCAGTGTTGGGTGGTGGCGTCTGAGGCAGTGTTGGGTGGTGGTGTCTCAGGCAGTGTTGGGGGGTGATGTTTGAGGCAGTGTTGGGTGGTGGTGTCTGAGGCAGTGTTGGGTAGTGGTTTATTAGGCAGTGTTGGGTGGTGGTGGCTTAGGCAGTTTTGGGTGGTGGTATCTGAGGCAGTGTTGGGTGGTGGTGTATGAGGCAGTGTTGGGTGGTGGTATCTGAGGCAGTGTTGGCTGGTGATGTTTGAGGCAGTGTTGGGTGGTGGTGTTTGTGGCAGTGTTGGGTGGTGGTGTCTGATGTAGTGTTGGGTGGTGGTGTCTGAGGCAGTGTTGGGTGGTGGTGTCTGAGGCAGTGTTGGGTGGTGGTGTCTGAGGCAGTGTTGGGTGGTGGTGTCTGAGGCAGTGTTGGGTGGTGGTGCCTGAGGCAGTGTTGGGTGGTGGTGTCTGAGGCAGTGTTGGGTGGTGGTGTCTGAGGCAATGTTGGGTGGTGGTGTCTGAGGCAATGTTGGGTGGTGGTGTCTGAGGCAGTGTTGGGTGGTGGTGGTGTCTGATGTAGTGTTGGGTGGTGGTGTCTCAGGCAGTGTTGGGTGGTGGTGTCTGAGGCAATGTTGGGTGGTGGTGTCTCAGGCAGTGTTGGGTGGTGGTGTCTGAGGCAGTGTTGGGTGGTGGTGTCTGAGGCATTAGTTGATTGGTGGTGTCTGAGGCAGTGGTTGGGTGGTGGTGTCTGAGGAAGTGTTGGGTTTTAGTGTCTGAGGCAGTGTTGGGTGGTGGTGTCTGAGGCAGTGTTAATTGGTGGTGTATAAGGCAATGTTGGGTGGTGGTTTCAGAGATTTTGTTGGATGGTGGTGTCTGAGGCAGTGTTGAGTGGTGGTGTCTGAGGCAGGTTTGGGTGGTGGTGTCTGAGTCAGTATTGGGTGGTGGTTTCTGTGGCAGTGGTTGGGTGGTGGTGTCTGAAACAGTGGTGAGTGGTGTTGTCTGAGGCAGTGTTGGGTGGTTATGTCTGAGGCAATGTGGGTGATGGTGTTTAAGGCAATGGTTGTGTGGTATGTCTGAGGCAGTGTTGGGTGATGGTGTCTGAAACAGTGGTGAGTGGTGGTGTCTGGGGCAGTTTTGGGTGGTGGAGTCTGAGGCAGTGTTGGGTGGTGGTGTCTGAGGCAGTGTTGTGTGGTGGTGTCTGAGGCAAAGGATGGGTGGTGGTGTCTGGTGCAGTGTTGGGTGGTGGTGTCTGAGGCATTGTTGGGTGGTGGTGTCTAAGGCAGTGTTGGGTGGTGGAGTCTGGTGCAGTGTTGGGTGGTGGTGTCTGAAATAGTGTTGGGTGGTGGTGTCTGAGGGAGTGTTGGGTTGTGGTGTCTGAGGCATTGTTGGGTGGTGGTGTCTAAGGCAGTGTTGGGTGGTGGAGTCTGGTGCAGTGTTGGGTGGTGGTGTCTGAAATAGTGTTGGGTGGTGGTGTCTGAGGCAGTGTTGGGTGGTGGTGTCTGAGGCAGTGGTTATGTGTTGGTGTCTGAGGCAGTGGTTGGGTGTTTGTGTCTGAGGCAGTGGTTGTGTGGTGGTGTTTGAGACAGTGGTTGGGTGGTTGTGTCTGAGGCAGTGGATGGGTGGTGGTGTCCAAGACAGTGTTGGTTGGTGGTTGCGTCTGAGGCAGTGTTGGGTGGTGGTGTCTGAGGCTTTAGTTGGGTGGTGGTGTCTGAGGCAGTGGTTGGGTGGTGTTGTCTGTCAGTGTTGGGTTGTAGTGTCTGAGGGAGTCTTGGGTGGTGGTGTCTGAGGCAGTGGATGGGTGGTGGTGTCTGAGATAGTGTTGGGTGGTGGTGTCTGAGGCAGTGGACGGGTGATGGTGTCTGAGATAGTGTTGGGTGGTGGTGTCTGAGGCAGGGTTGGGTGGTGGTGTCTGAGGCAGTGGTTGGGTGGTGGTGTCTGAGGCAGTGGTTGGGTGGTGGTGTCTGAGGCAGTGGTTGGGTGGTGGTGTCTGAGGCAGTTGGTGGGTGGTGGTTTCTGAGACAGTGTTGGGTGGTGGCGTCTGAGGCAGTGGTTGGGTGGTGATGTCTGAGGCAGTGGTTGGGTTGTGGTGTCTGAGGCAGTGTTGGGTGGTGGTGTCTGAGGAAGTGTTGGGTGGTTGTGTTTGAGGCAGTGTTGGGTGGTGGTGTCTGAGGCAGTGTTGGGTGATGGTGTCTGAGTCAGTGTTGGGTGGTTGTGTCTGATGCACTGTTCGGTGGTGGTGTCTGATGTATTGTGTGGTGGTGGTGTCTGAGGCAGTGTAGGGTGGTTGTGTCTGATGCACTGTTCGGTGGTGGTGTCTGATGTATTGTGTGGTGGTGGTGTTTGAGGCAATGGTTGTGTGGTGGTGACTGAGGCAGTGTTGGGTGGTGGTGTCTGATGTAGTGTTGGGTGGTGGTGTCTGAGGCAGTGTTGGGTGGTGGTGTCTGAGTCAGTGTTGGGTGGTGGTGTCTGATGTAGTGTTGGGTGGTGGTGTCTGAGGCAGTGTTGGGTTGTCGTATCTGAGACAGATTTGGGTGGTAGTGTCTGAGGCAATTTTGGGTGGTGGTGTCTGAGGCAGTGTTGGGTGGTGGTGTCTGAGTCAGTGTTGGGTGGTGGTGTCTGATGTAGTGTTGGGTGGTTGTGTCTGAGGCAGTGTTGGGTGGTGGTGTCTGGGGCAGTGTTGGATGGTGGTGTCTGAGGCAGTGTTGGGTGGTAGTGTCTGAGGCAGTGTTGGGTGGTGGTGTCTGAGGCAGTGTTGGGTGGTGGTGTCTGAGGCAGTGTTGGGTGGTGGTGTCTGAGGCAGTGTTGGGTGGTGGTGTCTGAGGCAGTTTTGGGTGGTGGAGTCTGAGGCAGTGTTGGGTGGTGGTGTCTGAGGCAGTGTTGGGTGGTGGAGTCTGAGGCAGTGGATGGGTGGTGGTGTCTAAGGCAGTGTTGGGTGGTGGTGTCTGAGGCAGAGGTTGTGTGGTGGTGTCTGAGGCAAAGGATGGGTGGTGGTGTCTGGTGCAGTGTTGGGTGGTGGTGTCTGAGGCATTGTTGGGTGGTGGTGTCTAAGGCAGTGTTGGGTGGTGGAGTCTGGTGCAGTGTTGGGTGGTGGTGTCTGAAATAGTGTTGGGTGGTGGTGTCTGAGGGAGTGTTGGGTTGTGGTGTCTGAGGCATTGTTGGGTGGTGGTGTCTAAGGCAGTGTTGGGTGGTGGAGTCTGGTGCAGTGTTGGGTGGTGGTGTCTGAAATAGTGTTGGGTGGTGGTGTCTGAGGCAGTGTTGGGTGGTGGTGTCTGAGGCAGTGGTTGTGTGTTGGTGTCTGAGGCAGTGGTTGGGTGTTTGTGTCTGAGGCAGTGGTTGTGTGGTGGTGTTTGAGACAGTGGTTGGGTGGTTGTGTCTGAGGCAGTGGATGGGTGGTGGTGTCCAAGGCAGTGTTGGTTGGTGGTTGCGTCTGAGGCAGTGTTGGGTGGTGGTGTCTGAGGCTTTAGTTGGGTGGTGGTGTCTGAGGCAGTGGTTGGGTGGTGTTGTCTGTCAGTGTTGGGTTGTAGTGTCTGAGGGAGTCTTGGGTGGTGGTGTCTGAGGCAGTGGATGGGTGCTGGTCTCTGAGATAGTGTTGGGTGGTGGTGTCTGAGGCAGTGGACGGGTGATGGTGTCTGAGATAGTGTTGGGTGGTGGTGTCTGAGGCAGGGTTGGGTGGTGGTGTCTGAGGCAGGGTTGGGTGGTGGTGTCTGAGGCAGTGGTTGGGTGGTGGTGTCTGAGGCAGTGGTTGGGTGGTGGTGTCTGAGGCAGTGGTTGGGTGGTGGTGTCTGAGGCAGTTGGTGGGTGGTGGTTTCTGAGACAGTGTTGGGTGGTGGCGTCTGAGGCAGTGGTTGGGTGGTGATGTCTGAGGCAGTGGTTGGGTTGTGGTGTCTGAGGCAGTGTTGGGTGGTGGTGTCTGAGGAAGTGTTGGGTGGTTGTGTTTGAGGCAGTGTTGGGTGGTGGTGTCTGAGGCAGTGTTGGGTGATGGTGTCTGAGTCAGTGTTGGGTGGTTGTGTCTGATGCACTGTTCGGTGGTGGTGTCTGATGTATTGTGTGGTGGTGGTGTCTGAGGCAGTGTAGGGTGGTTGTGTCTGATGCACTGTTCGGTGGTGGTGTCTGATGTATTGTGTGGTGGTGGTGTTTGAGGCAATGGTTGTGTGGTGGTGACTGAGGCAGTGTTGGGTGGTGGTGTCTGATGTAGTGTTGGGTGGTGGTGTCTGAGGCAGTGTTGGGTGGTGGTGTCTGATGTAGTGTTGGGTGGTGGTGTCTGAGGCAGTGTTGGGTTGTGGTATCTGAGACAGATTTGGGTGGTAGTGTCTGAGGCAATTTTGGGTGGTGGTGTCTGAGGCAGTGTTGGGTGGTGGTGTCTGAGTCAGTGTTGGGTGGTGGTGTCTGATGTAGTGTTGGGTGGTTGTGTCTGAGGCAGTGTTGGGTGGTGGTGTCTGGGGCAGTGTTGGATGGTGGTGTCTGAGGCAGTGTTGGGTGGTAGTGTCTGAGGCAGTGTTGGGTGGTGGTGTCTGAGGCAGTGTTGGGTGGTGGTGTCTGAGGCAGTGTTGGGTGGTAGTGTCTGAGGCAATTTTGGGTGGTGGTGTCTGAGGCAGTGTTGGGTGGTGGTGTCTGAGTCAGTGTTGGGTGGTGGTGTCTGATGTAGTGTTGGGTGGTTGTGTCTGAGGCAGTGTTGGGTGGTGGTGTCTGGGGGAGTGTTGGATGGTGGTGTCTGAGGCAGTGTTGGGTGGTAGTGTCTGAGGCAGTGTTGGGTGGTGGTGTCTGAGGCAGTGTTGGGTGGTGGTGTCTGAGGCAGTGTTGGGTGGTGGTGTCTGAGGCAGTGTTGGGTGGTGGTGTCTGAGGCAGTGTTGGGTAGTGGTTTATTAGAAAGTGTTGGGTGGTGGTGGCTAAGGCAGTTTTGGGTGGTGGTATCTGAGGCAGTGTTGGGTGGTGGCGTCTGAGGCAGTGTTGGGTGGTGGTGTCTGAGGCAGTGTTGGGTGGTGATGTTTGAGGCAGTGTTGGGTGGTGGTGTCTGAGGCAGTGTTGGGTAGTGGTTTATTAGGCAGTGTTGGGTGGTGGTGGCTTAGGCAGTTTTGGGTGGTGGTATCTGAGGCAGTGTTGGGTGGTGGTGTATGAGGCAGTGTTGGGTGGTGGTGTCTGAGGCAGTGTTGGCTGGTGATGTTTGAGGCAGTGTTGGGTGGTGGTGTCTGTGGCAGTGTTGGGTGGTGGTGTCTGTGGCAGTGTTGGGTGGTGGTGTCTGATGTAGTGTTGGGTGGTGGTGTCTGAGGCAGTGTTGGGTGGTGGTGTCTGAGGCAGTGTTGGGTGGTGGTGTCTGAGGCAGTGTTGGGTGGTGGTGTCTGAGGCAGTGTTGGGTGGTGGTGCCTGAGGCAGTGTTGGGTGGTGGTGTCTGAGGCAGTGTTGGGTGGTGGTGTCTGAGGCAATGTTGGGTGGTGGTGTCTGAGGCAATGTTGGGTGGTGGTGTCTGAGGCAGTGTTGGGTGGTGGTGGTGTCTGATGTAGTGTTGGGTGGTGGTGTCTCAGGCAGTGTTGGGTGGTGGTGTCTGAGGCAATGTTGGGTGGTAATGTCTCAGGCAGTGTTGGGTGGTGGTGTCTGAGGCAGTGTTGGGTGGTGGTGTCTGAGGCATTAGTTGGGTGGTGGTGTCTGAGGCAGTGGTTGGGTGGTGTTGTCTGTCAGTGTTGGGTTGTAGTGTCTGAGGGAGTCTTGGGTGGTGGTGTCTGAGGCAGTGGATGGGTGGTGGTGTCTGAGATAGTGTTGGGTGGTGGTGTCTGAGGCAGTGGACGGGTGATGGTGTCTGAGATAGTGTTGGGTGGTGGTGTCTGAGGCAGGGTTGGGTGGTGGTGTCTGAGGCAGTGGTTGGGTGGTGGTGTCTGAGGCAGTGGTTGGGTGGTGGTGTCTGAGGCAGTGGTTGGGTGGTGGTGTCTGAGGCAGTGGTTGGGTGGTGGTGTCTGAGGCAGTTGGTGGGTGGTGGTTTCTGAGACAGTGTTGGGTGGTGGCGTCTGAGGCAGTGGTTGGGTGGTGATGTCTGAGGCAGTGGTTGGGTTGTGGTGTCTGAGGCAGTGTTGGGTGGTGGTGTCTGAGGAAGTGTTGGGTGGTTGTGTTTGAGGCAGTGTTGGGTGGTGGTGTCTGAGGCAGTGTTGGGTGATGGTGTCTGAGTCAGTGTTGGGTGGTTGTGTCTGATGCACTGTTCGGTGGTGGTGTCTGATGTATTGTGTGGTGGTGGTGTCTGAGGCAGTGTAGGGTGGTTGTGTCTGATGCACTGTTCGGTGGTGGTGTCTGATGTATTGTGTGGTGGTGGTGTTTGAGGCAATGGTTGTGTGGTGGTGACTGAGGCAGTGTTGGGTGGTGGTGTCTGATGTAGTGTTGGGTGGTGGTGTCTGAGGCAGTGTTGGGTGGTGGTGTCTGAGTCAGTGTTGGGTGGTGGTGTCTGATGTAGTGTTGGGTGGTGGTGTCTGAGGCAGTGTTGGGTTGTCGTATCTGAGACAGATTTGGGTGGTAGTGTCTGAGGCAATTTTGGGTGGTGGTGTCTGAGGCAGTGTTGGGTGGTGGTGTCTGAGTCAGTGTTGGGTGGTGGTGTCTGATGTAGTGTTGGGTGGTTGTGTCTGAGGCAGTGTTGGGTGGTGGTGTCTGGGGCAGTGTTGGATGGTGGTGTCTGAGGCAGTGTTGGGTGGTAGTGTCTGAGGCAGTGTTGGGTGGTGGTGTCTGAGGCAGTGTTGGGTGGTGGTGTCTGAGGCAGTGTTGGGTGGTAGTGTCTGAGGCAATTTTGGGTGGTGGTGTCTGAGGCAGTGTTGGGTGGTGGTGTCTGAGTCAGTGTTGGGTGGTGGTGTCTGATGTAGTGTTGGGTGGTTGTGTCTGAGGCAGTGTTGGGTGGTGGTGTCTGGGGCAGTGTTGGATGGTGGTGTCTGAGGCAGTGTTGGGTGGTAGTGTCTGAGGCAGTGTTGGGTGGTGGTGTCTGAGGCAGTGTTGGGTGGTGGTGTCTGAGGCAGTGTTGGGTGGTGGTGTCTGAGGCAGTGTTGGGTGGTGGTGTCTGAGGCAGTGTTGGGTAGTGGTTTATTAGAAAGTGTTGGGTGGTGGTGGCTATGGCAGTTTTGGGTGGTGGTATCTGAGGCAGTGTTGGGTGGTGGCGTCTGAGGCAGTGTTGGGTGGTGGTGTCTGAGGCAGTGTTGGGTGGTGATGTTTGAGGCAGTGTTGGGTGGTGGTGTCTGAGGCAGTGTTGGGTAGTGGTTTATTAGGCAGTGTTGGGTGGTGGTGGCTTAGGCAGTTTTGGGTGGTGGTATCTGAGGCAGTGTTGGGTGGTGGTGTATGAGGCAGTGTTGGGTGGTGGTGTCTGAGGCAGTGTTGGCTGGTGATGTTTGAGGCAGTGTTGGGTGGTGGTGTCTGTGGCAGTGTTGGGTGGTGGTGTCTGTGGCAGTGTTGGGTGGTGGTGTCTGATGTAGTGTTGGGTGGTGGTGTCTGAGGCAGTGTTGGGTGGTGGTGTCTGAGGCAGTGTTGGGTGGTGGTGTCTGAGGCAGTGTTGGGTGGTGGTGTCTGAGGCAGTGTTGGGTGGTGGTGCCTGAGGCAGTGTTGGGTGGTGGTGTCTGAGGCAGTGTTGGGTGGTGGTGTCTGAGGCAATGTTGGGTGGTGGTGTCTGAGGCAATGTTGGGTGGTGGTGTCTGAGGCAGTGTTGGGTGGTGGTGGTGTCTGATGTAGTGTTGGGTGGTGGTGTCTGAGGCAGTGTTGGGTGGTGGTGTCTGAGGCAATGTTGGGTGGTAATGTCTCAGGCAGTGTTGGGTGGTGGTGTCTGAGGCAGTGTTGGGTGGTGGTGTCTGAGGCATTAGTTGATTGGTGGTGTCTGAGGCAGTGGTTGGGTGGTGGTGTCTGAGGAAGTGTTGGGTTTTAGTGTCTGAGGCAGTGTTGGGTGGTGGTGTCTGAGGCAGTGTTAATTGGTGGTGTATAAGGCAATGTTGGGTGGTGGTTTCAGAGATTTTGTTGGATGGTGGTGTCTGAGGCAGTGTTGAGTGGTGGTGTCTGAGGCAGGGTTGGGTGGTGGTGTCTGAGTCAGTGTTGGGTGGTGATGTTTGAGGCAGTGTTGGGTGGTGGTGTCTGAGGCAGTGTTGGGTAGTGGTTTATTAGAAAGTGTTGGGTGGTGGTGGCTTAGGCAGTTTTGGGTGGTGGTATCTGAGGCAGTGTTGGGTGGTGGCGTCTGAGGCAGTGTTGGGTGGTGGTGTCTGAGGCAGTGTTGGGTGGTGATGTTTGAGGCAGTGTTGGGTGGTGGTGTCTGAGGCAGTGTTGGGTAGTG